>NC_079447.1:21906468-22206468 GCF_903798145.1 Danio aesculapii | reverse complement strand
ACAGGAGGGGGGCATTTGTGAGTTTGGGAATTGTTTTTCATTGCTTTACACTTGCTTTTCTTTTTAGTTGGAAGAATATTATGTGGTGTGATGCTTGGGTTGATTTGCATTTGTTTTTGATGTCTTTCATTTCTACAGTTCTTAAAATATGAATTAGTAGAATTTTTTTAAGACAAAATATTTCTTGTTTGTGTTTCAGTTAAAGCAGTCGCTGACAGTGCCATGTCGTTCAGGAAGAGGCTGTCGGTCACAGCGGAGCAGGAGGTATGTTTTTTGTCTCTCTGCCTTGTTTCAGACTGATGGCATGGACTGTAATGTGACCCTTGCTTTGTAATCTCTTTCATTCACCTCTAAATACAGTACATGTGTAATCATCATCAGCACTGGATTCATAATTCATTAATATTACACTATTCAGAATGGGATTCGATAAAGCTTTCCTGGAAAAGGAGAGCAGTTGCTTGTTTAGATCCACTTGTCTTTTTTTCATAGGCCTATATGAAAACACTGACACTTTGCCATTTACTATAACTGTATGAAATGTTGTATGCCATATATACTGTGACTGAACAGTAAAAAATTCAATTCAATTCAATTTGAATTCAATTTTCCCAGTAGTTCATAAAGTCTTTTCTTCGGGAGAAAGTTTTACTTCTTTTAGTTTGGCTGGAATATAAAATGTAAAAAAAGTATAATCGTTTTAAAGTCAATATTACTAGCCTTCTAAAGAAATTATAATTTTTTTGGCTAAACAACAAAACACTGTTGTCCAATGCCTAATTAATCAACCTTACTTGCCTACTGTAGTTAACCTAAAAAACATAGTTAAACCTTTGCACTCCTGCAAAATAACTAGTCCAGTGGCTTCCAAAGTGGGGGTCGCAAGACAATGAGCAGGGGTCGCTTGGTGATATCCAAAAGTCTCATAAATATTATTAAACTATTAGAATTACCATATTTTATCCATAACCTAGAAGATAAAATACTATTTAGTTACATAAAAAAACAACATGGGCATAAATAGCCATCAGCCTTTCTTTTTTTTCTATTGGATTGCAACCCCTGGGTTGTTTATGTTCTATTAATGACACAGCAATAGTGTCAGATGCAGCAGATTGATTTTATGGCCCAATGCTTAACTTTGACACCTTTACACACTCGTCTACATAAAAAAGGCCACAACTGAACATGGAGGATGATCTCCAAATCAAAATTTCCTAAAGAAATTAATAATGACTATAAAAAACTAAATATGGTTGTTAGACTGCTACACTGTATGCAATGTTTGTATGTTTATAACCACCTTCGAGGATAGTGGAGGTCGTGAGTCACTGGAATTGTTATTTTGGGGCTAAAAAGTTTGGGAACTGCTAAACTAGTCAAATATTATATCATCATGGCAAAGACAAAAGAAATAAGTTAATAGAAAGGAGTTATTGACTTATAAGTAAAGAATAAATGAGTTATGAAAATATCTTTACTCTGTTATATGGCACCTGGGAAATATTTTCAAAAGAATTAAAATTTCCGATGAGGGCTAATAATTTAGACTTCAATGTGTATATCCACATAGTTTGTGATGATAGAACAGTAAAAGCTAAACATTTTGGCGAGAAGTTTATCAACACTATAAAATGTTTCACATTGGTTAAACGTACAAACTCAAGTTTACCAGCTGCCTTAAAAAAATTGAGTCAATTCAACTTAGAGAGATTCTTTGTTTCAACCTAAGGTGTTGAGGTTTACAATATATTTAACTAAAACTCAACATCTTAAGTTAAAACAAAAAATCTCTCTAAGTTGAGTTGACACATTTTTAAGGCAGCTGGTGAACTTCAGTTTGTAAGTTTAACCAAGTGAAATGTTTTACAGTGAAGATTTTGATAACACCTTACAATAAGGTTTCATTTGTTAGAATTATTTATCATGAACTAATGAACATTATAATTTTGTTCACAAATAAACTACAAACAAAACATTTTTTGCAGCATTTATTAATTTGTAAATCTTATAACACTAATGTTAACAAATTAAACCAAATTGTGATGTGTAACCAAAAAATCTCACATCCTGAATACTGATCTGACTAATCTGAGCAAATGGACCTATTTCCATTACTTATAATAATGTGTTAATCCTAAATCCAATAAAGATTTCTGTGCAGTACTTTAGAAGGCCTTTGTTTAGTTTGCCTAATTATCCCAGTTCCTCTTCTCTTCTTCCTGTAGAGCTGTATCCTGCAGGTGGAGTTCACCAAGCCTGATCGTGGTGGGCTGGGCTTTGCACTAGTGGGCGGAGTCAATGGCAGCACACTGAGAGTGAAGGACATATGCTGTGGGGGCGTGGCTGAGCAGGATGGTCGTCTTCGAGTGGGTGACATTCTTCTGGAGGTATGTGTCAATCTTTAACACATTTACATGCACACAGCTAATACGCTGATAACTCAAATCAAATCAAGCTATAATAATCAACTAAAATAACCCATTGTCTTGGTTTACATGCAAGACTTTATTATTGCATCAGAATATTTTCCCCTGAATATATTAATTTGTGTATCTAATGCTAATGTAACTAAAGATAATCTATAAGAAGCATTCTGTGTATGTTGTTTTTAGATAACCATTCTACAACGTCCTGGGAACGTACATTTTATGGTGGCAAAAAATTACTTAAGAGTAACCATGAGGGAACATTCTCTATAGGTTGTTTTTTTATTTATTTTTTAAACACCCTACAATGTTTTGGTATGGTTATTTTATGGTTACAAAACAACCTAAAAAGAATGTTGTCGTAATGTCAGTTTTTGGTTCTTGAAAAAATTAACAAACAGGAACCAAAAACTTATATTGGGGAACATTAAGTGTTTGCTGGGCTGTTAAATATCACAAATGCACACTTCAATAATCTGACAGAAAACCTTTCATTGTATTTGCATGCTAGGTGAAGTTGGAAAAGGCAAAAATCTAGTTGTGATAGACCTTATTCTGATGAAGTAAAGACAGGTTAAAACATTTACAAAATGTGCACATGCATTAAGTTATGAAGCATAATCAGGTTAAGAACATGCAAGCAAGTAACAAGTAAACACAGATTTTTACATTAGAGCTGTGTGTGTGTGTGTGTGTGTGTGCAGGTTAATGGCATCATTGTATCAGGACTGAGCCATAGTAAAGTTGTGGATATTTTGAGGAAGGCAGAGGGCTCAGTTCAGCTGACAGTGTGTAGGGACATCCTGCCCATGTCAGCCTGCTCTGCTTCCAACTACCCCGCTGAGGCCCATGGGAATTTCAACACACTGAATTCTGCAGGTCAGCAAACTTGATACGACCCGCTCCGGGTATCCCTCCACTGTACTGGAGCATCTATTACATTAGATTGACTGCAACATTAAAATATAATATAATTAATGATGCAGTCAATCTAGTTAAAGAATACTTTTTTCAAAAGTTATGCTTTTTATAGCACTTTTTACCAGTAAGATGTCCTGTGAAAAGCAATTCCTTATAAATAGTGTATTGATTGAAAATAGAACAATATATAGTTCAATTAATACAGTAATTAATTTCAGTAGCATCCTCAATAGATAATAAACCAGTATTTCGATAATAAACTTTAAGTAAACTTTAAATTAAACAAATCATGTAAAATATGTGCTTTTCAAAGTTTTGAGAATAGAAAGATTTATTTTATTTATTAATTTTTTTACTTAAATACTTGTTCAGCACAAGTCCTTAAAGATACATAAGATAAGTAAATGTTTCACAAGATTTCAATTTCAAATAATTAAAAAATACACTTCATCTAATAATCCTGAATACATGTATTCGTTGTAATCAGCTGCATAATACTTGATAGCATTTACAATAATAATGTGTTTACTAGAATAATTTCGGAAGGATCGTGTGAAACCTAAAATCAATTTTACATCACAGAAAAAATGTGTAAAAAATACAAATAAAATAGTCAAATTTGTATTTGAACAAATGAATCCATTAATTAATTAATTAATTCATTCATTAATATTTCTGGTGAGCATGACTTTTTTCATATTATTATAACTATTATCTGAAAAACAGATTAAAATGATTTCAATATTAATATACTGTTGAAGTCAGAATTATTAGCCCCCCCTAAATTATTAGCCCCCTGTTTATTTTTTTCCCCAATATCTGTTTAACGGAGAGAAGATTTTTAGTTTTAATAACTCATTTCTAAAAACTGATTAATTTTATCTTTGCCATGATGACAGTAAATAATATTTGACTAGATATTTTTCAAGACACTTCTTTACAGCTTAAAGTGACATTTTAAGGCTTAATTAGGATAATTAGGTTAGCTAGGCAGGTTAGGGTAATTAGGCAAGTTATTGTATAACGATGGTTTGTTCTGTAGACTATTGAACAAAAAATAGCTTAAAAGGGCTAATAATTTTGACCTTAAATGCATTTAAAAAAAATTTAAAACTGCTTTTATTCTAGCTGAAATAAAACAAATAAGACTTTCTCCAGAATAAAAAATATTATCAGATATACTGTGAAAATTTCCTTGCTTTGTTAAACATCATTTGGGAAATATTTAAAAAAGAAAAAAAAGTTCAAAGGTGAGCTAATAGTTCTGACTTCAGCTGTATGTGACACTATTGAAGTTAATTAGTTAATCGTATTATTCAGTTTTCATATTAGCCAGCCATTTTATAAATCTGCATAAACACTTCTGTCAAAAACACTACACAACTCAACCACTAGAAATGACTCTTGTTTAATGGTCACCTTTGAGATGATGCTTCTTTTATTACAGCACAAACTGAAGCACATCCAGATCACGTGTCTTTCCACTCAGACTGTCCTGAATGTGAGCAGGTATATGTTTTTCACTGTTATTTTTAATGTGAGCGTGTACATTACAACATTGAGATGATGACCGAATCCAGTAAATTACAGATTACAAAAAGTTGATCTAGAGCGTGACAAGTTCCAGCACCCAGAGAGCTTCTCCATGAAATTAATTAGCAAGCACCGCCTCCAGAGGAAACTCAGATGACAGTATGTTAACTCATCACTTGTCTCCTCTTTCTCTCTCTTTCTCCTTTTTCTTTCTATCTCTTGCCTGTAGGAAAGTCGAAACTGTACACCTACCTGTCAGAGGTGTTGTCCGTCTCTGGGAGTCACAGACATGCTACAAGAAAAGTGAGTGTCGTTTAATTATCTTCCTAATTTTTTGTTAATCCTGCTGCCGTATGATGACATCTATCACTTCGAGTGCTGAGGGGGTATTGTACAGTAGGACACCTGAAAGTTTGTAGCGTGCTCTGAATTATCTGACACTGGGTCAAACATTAAAACAAGCAAATATTCATACGTTTATAACATGTCGTGACTGAAAATAAGTCAAGTCATGAGGACTGAATTTCATTGAAGTTTTTGTTTTATTCTGTTTGTGTTTGTTTTTTTCTTAACATAGCTCTCACAGGGAACCGCCACAGGGAGGCGCTAAAGAGTCAACGATAAAATACAGGCCCAATAATAATCACAGCTGTGGCTCCTAGTTAGGCTGGCCTGCGTGCCGCACTTGTTATAGTACGCAGCACTTGCAATTAGCAGCTTTTTTACATTTTAGGTGGAAAAATCGCAGGAAAATCAGCCTTGCATGATAACAGGCCCCGGAACGTAGCAATGTGGTCAAGGTCTCTGCTCATTCCTGCCCCGTACCCCCTTCAGGACAGACCCCCAGAAGCAGCATCTAGAAAAATCTGCCATGAAAACAGAACACAGCCAGTCGGACGGCTGGAGCAGTGACGAGGAAGAAGATGGTGACGACGACGACTGTGCTTCCCAGCCTTCGCCTCCAGAGACTATTCCTCAGACAGGTAAATGAGACTACATTATCGTTTTTGTGTAGTATTATTATTATTATTATTTATTTGTTTTTGTTTTTTACATCTAATCAAAGTCTTAGTAATAATTTAATGAAGTAAACAATGTATACACACTCATTGGCTACTTTAATAGGCTACAAAGTTGGACCTCTTCAGCCTTGCTGTGGAGGCCATTTGAGTATAGTGAACTCACTGTTTTGTTCAAGAAACCAGTTTAAGGACATATAAGCTTTGTGATATTTTTTTTTAGTGAGACTTATTTTAAGCTACAATTCTTGGTATTAACAAACCATTGACTTTTTAGTTCAATAAACTACTAATTAGCTGCTTATACTGTAAATAGTTAGTAAGATAGTGTGTTTTAGGTATTGGTGATTAGGTATGTAGAATTATAAGTACTAATGAACAGCTAATACATGATAAAATACTATAGTAAACTATACTATAGTGTTTTTGAACCATAAAAGTGTATGATACAGTATATATTCTAGTGTTAATGCTACAGCTAAACTGAAATGCTAAACTATTTTAAATACTTTAGTGGCGTCACGGTGGAGAAGTGGGTAGCACAAACGCCTCACAGCAATAAGGTCGCTCGTTCGAGCCTCGGCTGGGTCAGTTGGCATTTCTGTGTGGAGTTTGCATGTTCGAGTGGGTTTCCTCCGGGTGCTCCGGTTTCCCCCTACAAGTCCAAAAATATGTGGTACAGGTGAATTGGGTTGGCTAAATTGCCCGTAGTGTATGTTTGTGAATGGGAGTGTATGGGTGTTGCAGCTGGAAGGGCATCTGCTGCATAAAACATATGCTGAATAAGTTGACGGTTCATTCCGCTGTGGCGACCCCCTGAGTAATAAAGGGACTAAGCCGAAAAGAGAATGAATAAATGAAATACTGTAGTATACTTCAGTTTTTACTGCATTTTAGTATAATTTGTATAGTTTTGAAAAACTTAGTACAGCGTTGTGTAATTTATTTTTATTACTATGGTAGTTGTATTAGTATAGTAACTATAGAATTAACACATTATTTCAAGTACTTTATTATAGTATGGTTCAATAACACTATAGTATGTAAATTACTATAGTGTTTTTTTTTTTACATGTAAGCTTAAGTATGCTGATGTTTAAATGATATGGTACCTAAGGAACCCAAAATATGCTACAAATTTCCCTCAAAAGCATTACATCATCACCAACAGCAGCACAAACCATTAACTCAAGACATGATGGATACATGCTTAATTGTTTTTTATGCTAAATTCTGACCTGACCATTAGAAATTTATGAATATGGCAGCAGAAATCAAGACTCGTCAGACCAGACAAGCTTTTTCCAAGTTTCACATGTCTGTGTGAACTGTAGACTTGTTTGATGTTCTCAGTTGAAGGAGTGGCTCTGTGCTCTGCTACTGTAACCCTGTTGCATCAAGTTTCAATTTGTTGTGGATTCAGAGATGTTCTCCCTCAGGTGTGTTTAATGACCTATGAGGGGTTACTGTTACTGTCACAACAGAGTTACGGTTATCTTTCGGTTAGCTTAAACCAGTCTGGTCATTCTGTTCCAACCACTGGCATCAACAAGTCATTTATGTAGCTCTCACACCCATGCTTTTCCTTTTGGAATTATTCTCCGCAAAACATAGAGATAGTTGTACAGTATGTGAAAATCCATTCAAATCAACCCATCTGACAAAGTTTCTGAAGTTAAAACGTTACTTACAAAGTCATTTAATCAAATCACCTTTATTCACCATTCTGGTGCTTAGTTTGAACTTCAGCAATTCTGTTTAATTCAAGTTTATTTGTGTAGCACTTTTCACATTATTGTTATTAAAGTTATTATATATAGACATAGTTAACCTGCAGTTATATAGTATATAGTTGATGTCTATGTGTGCGTGTTTAATGAAGGGCATTTGTGTATTCACCTCTACATGCCTACAGTAAATACATTGAGTGACATCTGCCTTGTGATTGGCTTTTTACTGTAGATATATGCATTAACGAACAGTTGAGCTGATAGATAGATAGATAGATAGATAGATAGATAGATAGATAGATAGATAGATAGATAGATAGATAGATAGATAGATAGATAGATAGATAGATAGATAGATAGATAGACTGGAATATATCTGTATATATGGACATTTTTGTGATTTAAGCTAGCATTTTAGCAGCAACTAAAATAAAGCTGTAATACATTCAGGTCGGCCAATCGTGTCAGAAGAGGAGCTTTCCAGTCTTGCAATGATTTCTCCTCCTAAGAATGGGCAGTACTCCGGCTCCAGGGTCAAAGCCCTCATCCAGGCCCTTGAGCAGCTAGAAAAGCAAGATCTGGTCAAAGAGTTTATGGTAAGTACCAGTCAACATCAATATATTGTATATATAAAACATATAGCACATTACTTAAAGCAGTAGTTTACCCAAAAATAACAAATTTACTGACCCTCAATTGTCCAAACCTTTATCAGTGTGTTTTTTCTGTTGAACATGATTCAAGGTATTTTGTAGAATGCTAATAACATGTAGCCATTCTACAGTGGGGTAAAATACACCATGGAACTTAATGGCTACCAGTTTCCAACATTTAATAAATTGCGTTCAAAAGAAGACTCAAATATATTTGAAACAAGTACTGTACATTGACATAATTTTAAATTCTGTGTGAACTGGTCCATTAAAAATATTGAATGTTGTTGTTTTATAGAAGCAGAGGCATCCATATATAGTTTCCTATAATATTATTTTAGTTTGTCTTTTTGATAGTAACAATGTCTGAAATGTAATGATACTTCAAGTGTGTAAATGAGTGAATAAGTATGGCTGTTTTTTATAGGCTTTGGAGCATTTAAACCCTTCAGACAACTGCCTGGTTGGAAAAGCACCTGAAAACCGGGAAAAGAACAGATACAGGGAAATCCTGCCTTGTAAGTCCCTCTGCTTCTCCCATAATCCACCACAAACCCTCCTTAGTTTGGAGTTTTATTGCTGTTTTACAGTTTGTAAGCCTCAGTTCTCATAAAAAAGATTTTTGGGTGTACTTTTTCACACCATTCTGAAACCACATGGACCACACACTGTACACAAATTCCAGGAAAGTCTTACAAAAAGAATGTATGCAGATGTTTACTGTAAAATGAATGCAAGCTTGGTTTTTGATGGTAAATTAAATAATATTTATATAATAATATATATATAATATATAATATAATATATATAATAATGTCCTATGTCATTTTAAAGTCACAGTATACAGTTTTACAATAGCAAAACAGAATAATTCATTACATTTTAAATGAATATTGTCCAATGAACAATATTTTTGTGAAATATTATGCAACACTGTAAAATCATTACAAGTCATGACGAATCTGTTTAAAGAAAGGACTAATTAGTCAAATGAATAATTTAATGAATAAATATCAGAAGAGTCTTCTTATTTTAGGGGCCAATCACACTGAACACGCTTTTTGTGTTGAGAGGTGCATATTTTTTGTATGGTTTAATAACGGCCATGAGCGTTTTGCGGGCTGTATGCCTCATGTTTTATTCATAATACAAGCAACTTGCAGCGCCAAAGGGACAAGTGGTTGTTCATTTCAAGGCATGAAGCCTCATTTACACTATGAGCGACTTGCAGTGGCAAAGCGCCCGTTCATTTCAATGGAGAGTGAGCGATTTCTGGCACCCTCCGTCTTTGCGAGCGTCAGCGACCATTGGGAACCAGGTGGGTGTGTCGAGTGATGCTACAAAAATTGAGAATCCTTCAACTTTATGCAAATGAAGAGCGACTGCCATGAGCGATAGTCCAATAGGAGCACCAGTAGAGCTCAGGTGATCTCTCAGCTTGCTCAGACTCCAGTTGTATTCGTACTGTATAGACCTACACAGACATGTTTGCAGCAGGTCGCCACCCAGAGTGACAGGCAGCTACAAAGTCGCTGCTAGTTTGAATGAGGCATGATGTTTCAATTGCCTGCTGCGCCTCACGTTTTTGCCGTTGCAAACTGTGTGCGCATGCAGTTAAAAAGTGTCAACTCTGAGCAGAAAAAGCATGTTACGTCAGTCGTGTCTTTTTCATTCTCCAGTCAAATGAAAGCAGAGGCGGGGTTTGCGTTAAGGTGACAGCAGTGTTTATGTTGTCAACACGACTACAGAGACTTTTAAAGATAGAGGAGAGACTAGTGGTCACTGTTTAAAGTTATTCAGAGCTGTATGACTTTACAAATCTTGATTATCACAATATTATTACATATTACAATTGTAACAGTATCAACAGCAACACTCGCGCACAATATACAGCTGATTCAGTTGTTGCCTAGTGACATAAAGCGCACCGCACTCCTTTTTCTTGTCAACAAAAAAGGCAGTGTGGTGCGCCTCGCATTTTTGGAACGTAAAAGTGCGTTCAGTGTGATCGACCCCTTAGTTTGGCATATATTTTTGGTAATATAAATATTAATGTACATTCAGATAACAAGTGCTAATGTCCATATTTTTTAGAAAATAGAATTCTTATTTATTTGTTTTGTGATTCTGTTGTTTCTCAGCGTGTATATTGTCAGCGGTATGGTTTTTTCCTATAGACATGACAGATGTCAGAATTACAGTATTTGATAAATAGAATGTTCAAGTCATGCATCCTTGCTGAAAAAGTCTGTCACATTAAAGTAATACTATAAAGTTTTACAAAAGTAAAATACCACAATTTGTTCCATTTAAATTTATCTCAGTCACAAATCTCCTGTTTGAACATGTGTTCAGTGTTAGACAACAGTGAACGTGACCCTTGTATACATTTACCCATAAACAGTGGAACACATGACACAGCAATTAAGTGAAATGTAACCAATCCCTGGTTATTTACTCCCTGGTGTACAACATATTAGATTACATAGCCACTGTAACCATCTATTGGACTTGCTTTTTCACACTCTATCCAGCACCTCTTTGCGGCTTTCCGGATCTCCTCACGTATGAGCTGGCATTTTCACCGTTATCCTGTTTGTACGGATTCAGTTTTTTGCTGGTGTGAAATGTAAGGAGGTCAAAGGCGTTGTTTGACATCATAACAAAGTAACCCTGAAAAAGTCCAACAGGAGATGTGTGACTCACAGATCTGCTTTGACTGTTAATAGGAAACATCCATACATGTGCGGGGTCACTTTTGTTCAAATGAAGGGGTCTCTGTGAACAGAATAGGCACAATACTGTGCTTCATGTGCTGGCGGGAGGGAAACTGGCTGTAGTTTGGCCCTGGAGTGTTTGTTTATTATCATGGCAGCTCACTGGGCTTCTGTTCCCTGAATAAAGCACGCTGGATTGAAAAGTGTGAGGCCCCTGGGACTTAAACCACTGTTATTACTGGAGAGAGTTCAAGGGCCTGCGAACTTCTCCAGAAAGCCGATGCCACCCATTGTGGAGGGCGAGTTTACCTACTCCCAGCGACACACGCTTCCCCTGCTTACATGCGCCCCCCTTTTGTTTATCTTCTTCTTTTTCTCGGTTTTATTTTTCAGCCCTTTCCTCTTCTGAGCTGTTGAACATGTTTTCTCAAGAGCCCCCTTTAGAGAGTTACAACAGCAGTGGCTTTAGTATTCTCTCTGTACATTGCACACAGGAGAAAACACGCTACTAACAAATGTGACCTTTCTAAAGTGAGAGGAAGGTTCTTTTTTATTCATGGTTTTATTTATTGTTGACACTGTTGCATGACACATGAAGAAAACACTTGTTTATTTATTCAATCTGATTTGAATTTTAAGCACAGTTACTTAAAGATTAAAAACTCACCTATAAACTGATTTCACATGGCCACCGTTTTAAAATCGAATGCGAGGCTGCGATGGGAAGAAACCTGGAAGTATCACCTGGAGTCACACAGGAACTGTTTTGCGTCTGTGTATCTGGCTGTATATCTTATCAACGAAGAGAAAGTTACACCGATTTATCATTTCACCGATTTCCGAGTGACGTGAAGGTCCGTTCTGAATGGATAGTGAACATAAAAAATGGCTATCAGATCTCATTTTCAGATAAGTTAAGGGAAATGGCACTAGTTAGCTAATGTTTTCTTTCCCAAACACACATTTTAGATGCCATTTAACAAACTCAAGTTAATGAACTGATTCACTATATTAGTCACGATACTGAATTTGGGTACTGAAAAAAAAAGTCAATTTCCAGCTAACATTTGTTGAGCGCGTTCTTAAACACCGCTGATTTGCCATAGTATTCACCAGTGCTCGACAGAAATGACTGTGATTGGCCATGAAGGTCATCACTTCACCGATGTTTACCGAGTGCAAACACAGATGAGCAATATGCCGATGACTCAACTGATGTTCATGGCTTTAAAACGCTCCAGTGTCCATGTATCTGTGTTTGCACACTGTGAAAAGCGGTGAACTGATGACCTTCACAGCCAATCACAGTCATTCCCGTTGAGCAATGGTGAATACTATGGCAAATCAGCGATGTTTAAGAACATGCTCAACAGCGATTAAATGGACGTTTTTAAATTTTCAGTAACAAGACAAAAACTTTTACAGACAACACGAGGGTGTGCTACAGAGGACTGCATGGATTTATTTCTCACCGGGTTACATAGGCTGAAGCAGGGAAGCATCACCACGGTGTTTACCTGGTGCCATGAACTAAAGCCTAGGAGGACACTTAAGCGTTTTACTCTTAAAGAGATTGTGATTTAGTTTGATGCCTAAAATGCTTTTAATTGTTTAAATTAAACTGAACTGAATGATATTAAAGTGATGTTTGCACCATATCTGCACTTTGAAATCGCAGCAACAGCTGGAGGTTTGCAGTCCACAGCATGTTGTTGCAATGTTTACAGTGCTGATTCTAAACTTCCGGGTTTCTTCCCACCGCAGCCTCGCTTTCTATTTTTAAAATGGTGGCCGTGTGAAATAAACATATGAACATGCTTTTGAAAAACTCACTGTTGACCAATTGAATCATAATATAATATAGTACAAGATAATATAATATAATACTGGCATCAAACTTTGTACTGCTTCTCTTAGATATATATGTATATTTAATATGCATGAAGGATTTTTTTTAAGGGAAAAAAACGAAAAGGGCATTATTATATAAAATCAAACAATATATTTTGCATGTACATCAATTCTGTGTCCTATTACCTACAATAAAAAACTCTGTTGTTTAACATTTCCTGGAAACATTGAACATTTTCAGAATGACAGTATTTGACTAATAGAAAGTTCCAAACAACAGTATTTATATAAAAATAGAAACCTTTTGCCACTTTTAACCAATTTAATGCAGCTTTGTTACAGCAATAATTTGCTGACACAAAACGTCCGAATAGTCTAAAGTGATAATATAATGATAATATAATTTTCTATAGCTAAAACAATAAACATAAAATCAAATGAAATATATATTTTTTGATTCTAGTCATCAAAAAGTGTTGATTTCACTGATCTAATTTCAAAGAATAAATGTTTTTTTAGTCAGTCAGTCTCAAGCCTTCATGAGAATAGCATGAGCTCATTCTTCTCACTGTGTGTTTCCAACCAGCATGACCTTGGGAGCTTGTTTCATTTCTTTGCAGCTATTTGTTGTACCTCGGCACAATTTGTTCCTTCACCTCTATGGGGAAACCAAAATCACTGCATTCTTGGTTTGTAGATTAATAACACCGTTGGCTACCGAAGCCAACAACAGCAATCAGCTCATTACAGGAATGCTGAGACCCTGTTATAAATCTCCTACCTGCGTTTCAAATAAAAACGAGTTTGTGGTTTGGGAAACATACGTTTGATAGTTAATACACAAGAGGTTTGTTTGTTTGTTCATGCGTTGATTTTTAAAGAGAAAAATTGTATACCTTCTGGTTTCCATAATGAGTTGTCATCGAGAGCCAAACTGTTGTTTTCTTATCTTATATTATGGCCAAATAACATGCATGCTTATTCAAGGTTAAGTGTACTCAGATATTGGCCAAGACACAGGGGTCATGGACGAAAAGGAGAAAGCTTTTTTTTAATATGTCAGTGTTTATTTCTGAGTGAAATGTACTGATTTTGTTGTAATGATCATACATTTGTAGCCTGATTTACAGAAGATGGCCAATAGACTCTGAATAACATGTTGTTTCCTTTCATGAACAAATGCTGGAACATTATTTCACTCATATTTTGACTTTTTTCCCCACATGTGTTTTTTGAAACATTTAAATGTATGACCTATTATGCAAAAATCACTTTTAAAGGGGTTTAAACACAGTTATGTGACAACAGTCAGTGAATAACCAGCTTTTAATGGAAAAATGCTTTCATTTTAGTTTTAATAATCATAAACATGCAGAACCACTTTGATTGACATTCTGCCTTTGTACATATTATCAGTGGTGATAAAAGTCCCACCAATTAGTGATGATCTCTCCCTCAGTGGCATAAAACTTTAGTCTTGTTTTTGAATCTGCCACTATGCTGACACATAGGCATTTGTAGCCCCGTCCTCTTTTGAAAAGAGCACCATCTAATTTGAATTTAAAGCAACAGTCACTAAAATGGCACAATTTGAATGGCACAAAATGGGCCATTTCAAAGAAATATAAAACATAATTTGTGTGGTATTTTCAAAATGGCGGAATCGCTGGGCTGTTGCAATGGAACTTTCTATTGAGTGTCGCCTCTTGGTCATTCTAAGCTCTTTGACAGTACGAAATAAATGCACTTCTCCCAAACGTTTGTACTGTAGTTACCATAGCAACTCTCATGTGCTACACAGGAGACCAATGAGGACTGTTAATGGCAGAAGTGAAATCTGCAAAATTAAAAAAATACTAGTCAAAATACTCCGCTGTGTCGTGTGGTCCTTCGCCTTCACATTGTGCATTAAAATCCTTTAACGCACGGCAAACCGTTGATTATCCCTTACGTACACATTTTAGGAACATCTACATATTTAACTTGCATCTTGTAATAATAAGTTTCCTTTAATGTGCATTTTACAAACAGTGGAGATCAAAATAAGCGATCAGACATCAGAGTCAATAGCCTAGTGGTAAAGTGTGCTGATATATAGTAGCAGCACAGAAGTGCTAATGGCATACCAAGTTTAATTCCTAGCTCGGGGTCCTTTGTAGATCCTCTCTCTGCTCCCCACACTTTTCTGTCTATAATCTCCACTATCCTGTCCAATAAAGGGTGAAAAAACCCTAAAAAATAATAATAAAAAAGAGATTGAACTATAATTGAAAAAATGTTGAGGCTTAGTCCTACTTGAAGTTTTCATAATAGTAGTACAATAGCAGTTTTAAAGCATTACATGTATTTTAAAGCACAGTATTAAAAGCCAATGAGACTTTCAGATTCCTCCTATTGCATTGTTCTTGAAATCCTTAATTTTCTGACAAACTATTGAATTGGCAGCCAAATGTTCTAGTTTTCCCTGACTTTGCTGAAACCCTCAGACAACATGATTTCCAGATGCTCAAAGAAATAAACCTTTTAACCATAAAATGTTTTGTTTGTTGACGTATCTTTGGTTATTTTGGAAAAACACTATGCTAATAATTTTGGTATAGCCATGCCTAAAAAGTCCTTCAAATTTAGAATGATAAACATTACATTACTTAATATGACATTACTAAAATATACCGGTGTTTCCTCATTTTTTCTGTCTCCCCTCTATGAATATGCAAAATCACTTTTACAAAATTAATTTAAAGGGATAGTTCACTCAAAATATTTGAATTCCCACACCGTTTATCCACACTCAATTGGTTTTAACTTCTGTAAACACAAATCAACAACAGGCATTGACTTCAATCGTAGGAACAGAAATACTATGAAAATCAATGGCTACTGCTTTTCAACATTCTTATTATATCTTCCTTCTTATTATATCTTCCTTCTTATTATATCTTCCAACAAGTGGAGGGTGAGTAAATGATGACTTTCATTTTTGGCTGAACTATCCCTTTAAAGCAGACACAAAAATAGACAGCTCATATTTGACCCACAGACATTTATCATAACAAAATTGATTGCTTTTTCAATGTATAAATCTGTGTATTAGGACTAACTGATCACAATCTACAATCTCTGTTTTTTCTGGCCTTTCAGATGATAAGACGCGTGTTCCTGTGGGAGAGGATGAGGGCTACATCAATGCCAGCTACATTCGTATGAAGGTGGGCTCAGAGGAGCTGTTCTTCATCTCCGCTCAGGGCCCTTTGCCTGGCACTCAGGACAGTTTCTGGCAGATGGTGTGGGAGAACAGGTCTGATGTGATCGCCATGATGACTCGAGAGGTGGAGCGCGGACGGGTCAAATGCCACAAATACTGGCCTGAGAAGCTTGACGTCCCCAAAGAGACCAGCCGTTTTCAGCTCTTCCTGGACAACTACCAGATGCTTGGTTATTTCCACATTAAGGTCATCAAGATGGTGGAAAAAGAGGTTAGGAACATGTTCCTCTTGGAAATACTGCATTTCGTCCAAAACAAATATATTTCTTATTGTAACCTTTTCAGTGTAAAAAGCACCATTATAAAATGAATTGATTGCTGTCATTTGCTATTCATTTAAAATTTAAAGACTCAGTTTTAATGGTTAAATTATATTTTAGTGACCAGAAAGAACATCCAGTTAATTGAAATCATCAAACATATTCATTTATTTTCCTTTGGCTTAGTCCCTAATTTATCAGTGGTCGCCACAGCAGAATGAACCACCAACTATTCCGGCATTTGTTTTACACAGCAGATGCCAATTTAACAGTTTAATTTAACTTTTAAATTTTTTCACAAAAGTTGCTCACATTCCATTTTATTCCTTTTTATTTGTTTTTTATTAGTTAATATACTATATAATATAATAATATATTAATTAAAAGATGCAAGAACAACAAAGAACACAATCAGCTCCTACAAATAAAGATTATTTTTAATTATTATTATTATTATTAGCTGAAGTATACTTTTTTTTGTCTTAAAGGGAAAAGTAATGTCAACTACATGTTGCTGCAGATGTACAATGAACAAATAACAAAAACAGATCAACTCAAATAAGATCAAGATAAACTCTTGTTAAATAATTTTGTATATTGGGAATTGATTGGGTCATTGTCGCTTACTATTGGCCATTCGCATGTGATTGACAGGTTACCCTGCCCTTAAAGGTCCTGTGTAATGCTTTAAAATATGCATTTTTATTCGATGTTTGACGTAATCTCAACTGAAACATGATGAGTGGGTGGGACGTAGAGTAGCTCCTCCCCTTTGAAAAAAAGGTCAATAGTGTTTTGTTTTATCACACCCCTGCCAGAGAGAGTGGTTGAGCTCAAGCGCATAAAATGAAAAGCAAATGAGATGCATCTTGAAGGGGGCGGGGCGGGGCATGTCAGATACTAGAGAGCATTTGATTGGTTGATGTGATGTGATCTGTAGTGTGAGCTGACGTGAATAAAACTGTTGGTCCATTTGGATAGAAGTGACAAACTACAAGCATACGTTTATATCAGTTTCATACGTGAAGTTTCTTTATAAACTAATTTCGAGAGGATTACGTGCTTATGATTGCTTACGGCTTGTCCCACATTATCCAATTTATGACTCACCAATCAGACGATTCCTAAGCCACTATAAATACCTTAAGTTCCATATAACAGCCATCTTCGTTTTGAAGAATCCCCCTTCCACCCTTACTTCTCCTCCTTTCCTATATGGGTGGCACGGTGGCCCAGTGGTTAGCACTGTTGTCTCACAGCAAGAGTTTACACGTTCTCTCCGTGCTCAGGTAGGTTTTCCCCGGGTTCACCAGATTCCTCCCACCCTCCAAAAACATGCAACCTTAGTTAATTGACTAATCTAAATCGGCACCATAGACATGCACCTAGTAAGTAGTTATCTCTTTAGCGCAATCACTATCTGTTCATTAGCTACTACAGCAGGGGAGTTCTCGAGATCTACCTGAGCTCAAACTCCCCTATCGCCTTTCAAACGGGAGGGGGCCACAGCCTTGAGGATCTTATGAGCTCAGGGCTCTCTCCCAGGACATCATGCCAAACAAGCTTTATAATCAATCATCAGCTAACTGCGAACTCTTGAACTTCTAATTGTGGATTTTGTCACTGTTTTGGGGCACACTAGCATATAGATATCCTAAAAATGAATAATTGCTTATTTTATGATTAATTTAAAAAAGAGGTGCACTGATAAAGCACTCATGCTAAATAATGCAATATTCTATAAAATATTTTGTGTGTAAAAATTTAAGAAAAAATGTAATTTTATAATGCTAATATATAATTGTAATTTTTAATAATACAAATATATATACAAATACAAATATATATTAATACAATTCAATGGCAGAGAATTGTTATTTAAAATTTTGGTAAGAGAAATTAATTCATATATTCAATTAAATATATCTGCATTTTAGTTTAGAATTTTGAATTTACTTTCATTTTCAAGGAAATTTTGCCTGTTTTAATGTTTCGAGAGTTCAAACTGCAACTCAAAATGCAGTCAAAATTCAGATTAAAATTTTTGGCCATGTATCTTTAAAATTCTAAATCAATGCAGATCTATCACGCACATGAATATTGACCTGTGCACTTTTCCAGAGTGGAGACGTGCACTTTGTAAAGCACCTGAAGTTCACCACGTGGCCTGATCACGGCACACCGCACTCCTCCGAGCAGCTGGTGCGCTTCATCCGCTACATGAGGGCTGTTCACGCTAAAGGGCCCATCACCGTCCACTGCAGCGCAGGCATCGGCCGAGCCGGAGTCCTCATCTGCACAGACGTCATCCTCAGTCTCATCCAGAAAGACCTCAGTGTGAGTCTTTTACACAACAACTACAGCAGCAGCATCATCATCAATCTGTAGCCAATAGATAATGGCATTAGTCTCATTTAAGTACACAGCATATCATTAATTCTAAAGAGATAAATGTATGTATTTTGTTTTGCAGATTAATGTGAGTGACATTGTAAAGGAGATGAGACTCCAGCGGCACGGCATGATTCAGACCAAGGTGAGCAAATCAGGACGTTTAATGTGTAATTCGATGATGTTAGTTATGATCAGTGTTGGGGAAAGTTACTTTTGAAAGTAGTGTATTGCAATCATGAGTTTCTCCCCCCAAAAATAACTAGTTGCTTTTATTTAGTTACTTTTTATGGAAAGTAATGCATGATGTTACTTTTGAGTTACTTTTGCATTACTTTTTCTTATTTGGCTGAACTTCAGATTACAGATGAATAAAAGTTCAAAGCAATGTGTTTGCTGTTATACTTTTTTAGTTATGTTTTTTAAGATTCGTCTTATTAGTACAGAAATTATTGTCCATTGAGACAATGCCCTTTTCTTTTTCTTAAGTGCGTTCAAAATAGTGAGAATGCTTCTGTCGCGGAAGGTCTCTGGCCTGATACTTGATTTCTGTCAGCAAATTCTCTCATTTGAATGTGTGATTACATTTATTTTAATTCAACAATTTTATTTTTTAAGCTACTTAATTAAACTAAAAAGTATCTTGCACTACAGTTGTAAAAAAGAAATTATAATTAAGTATTGCATTACTTTACTTGTTACTTAGAAAAGTAATATTATTACAGAACTGGCGTTACTTGTAATGCGTTACCCCCAACACTGGTTATGATGGGAAATTCACATTTCTTGGCCCATGAGCAACTAAAACTGCCAGTTTCAGTATCTTAACTTATTTATTAAGCTTTTAATATCCATGAAAATGAGGGTGGGATAAATGCAGTACTTGATGTTGTTTATATTTATCTCTTTTCTGAAAGTTCAGTATGTAGGGCCCTATAAAATCCATTTAGTTTTTTTTCTCTAAATTGCTATGTTTTCCATTACCTGGGTGTCCATTTTCCTGTGTTTAATGCGCATTTTGAAGAATCATGTGAGAAACAAGCAATGGAAATTACAATTTTTCATAAATCCCTTAAAGGTGCAGTAGGTAATATATAAAACCTAATATATAAAGGAAACGGATGAGTTATAAAAAAAAAATCACCCCCCTCACAGTTGTCATTAGGGTAATATTAGCTATATGAACCAAAATCGTTCTTTGTACCAGGCTGTAAACACGTTTTTTTTCTGTTGTAAAGTCATTTTAACAGTGGGCTCAATAAAAATTTGCTCCATATGGAGCCAGGACTAGCGGAATTTCAATGAACTGCAGTTTCAGTTACTTCCGTACTGGCTTCCCGAGGGAGAGCGGGAGGTTGCCGCTTGGTGTATGCACAAACGGCGGAGCTGCGTACAAACAGGTGCGCACTAGTTCATCTGCATTTGCTGACAGTTTGAGCTACTTATCAGAATTATGGGAGATGTCGGCCTGACACTATTTTAATTGGATGAACATTTTTTAGTCTTATGCCTTACCCAGAATATAAAAATACATATAAATACATTTAGATCACTTACTTTAATCAGTACTATTGGAATGTAAAGAGACTTTCAACCAGCACAGCAAAAATGTTTCTAAAAACAATCACCTACTGCACCTATAATTCCCTAAAATGTTTTTTCTTACTTGAGAAGGTTTGGACTGAAGCTTCGGTCACACTTGAGTTAGAGCATGTGAAATTCTGCGAAAGGGATGGAATTAAACAAGATGATTAGACGTTATAAAGTGAGCGATTGCTCCATATTTTATATTTCTGAACAGAGAGGAAACATTTTGATCTTCTGTTGGTCTCACGCAATCACAGTCAAGGTTCACTAAGCTTCACTAAACTTTAGAATGCAGTGACATGCAAAACACAAAATAATGATTGCAAAATAATGAATCAGTCAAAAACAGTTTGACCTTTATTTTCAATGCAATTAAGATATCATGGCTCCATCAAGACATTACTTCTTAAAAATAACGTTTAAAAGTGATGTACAGCAATTTAAATTTATTCATTTAAAATTGGCTGTGATGTTCAGATAATCTTATATTAATGACTGAATTGTGCAATTCCGTATTCATTTTCCGCATTGAGGAAATGATAGGGCTCTGAGAATAGTTGAATAAATCTACAGAAGTTTTGTCTTTCTTTTCTCTGATTTCAGGAACAATACCTCTTTTGTTATAAAGTCTGGTTGGAAGTGTTACAAAACATCTCGCTCCTTTATGGTCACCACTGGCAAACCGAAACCTCTTCATGAACAAATCCTTACAAAGCCCTTAAAGTCTTACAAGTGTTTCCTCAGAAAAAAAGCAACAATTGATGTGTTTTTTTGAATGGCAGACATGTGTTGATGTGACGTGTTGATTGTGTGCGTCTGATATAAAATGACCACCGTCAATCAACTGTGGAATATGCTCTAAGAAATATGGTAGATATTTTAATTAACCGTGCAATACCCTTGTGTGATCTGATATATATTTTTATACCATATTGGCTTAAAACACTGATTTAATAGCCTTTCTGGACTCTTAGTCATTTTGCCTTGAACATGTTTTCGTTTTTGTTGTTGTTGTTTTTAAATGTAAATTTGTGCACATTAATTAATCATTCAGATTGATCACTTGAATGTACTATTCAGCCTCAATACATAATGTACAAACTCTAGGTTCTGAATACTTACAAACAGATTTTTGCAATGTTTTGATTTGACATTATTTCGCCGTGTCTGATTTTAGTAGCTGTAAATGCTTTTTACACCCTCAGAGGAAGCAGCTGCTAGACAGATACTTTTAGCAAAGTGCCTTTTAATTTCTCAATCTTTCTTTATCTGCACTCTCAGCTGTTTTACCTCTTAGTTGACATTAGGTCAGAGCAAGAGGAATTAGCCCAAAGAAACGGGACTGATGCTGAAGGAGAGACTACAAATCGCAGCCTTCTTATCTGTGGGAATATCCTCTGAGGGAATATCCTCTGTTTGACTTTGGACAATGGAAATGTAGTGGAGAATGAACGCTTGCGGTAAACCATCTTAAGTAATCAGTCACGATATTAAGCAACAAATGTGTGAATGAACGGGTTGTAAATTGTAACGGACCAATATTCTGTGATATTGTCATACGTCTCACTGTTTTTGCTTGATGCAACGCAACAGCACAATGATTTGCAGCACACTTATGTCTTAAACTACTATACGTTTCAGAGCACATCAGAGCTTTTAAAAGGGGTGAAATGTGGTGGTATATATTGATTTGCATTGATTTTCCACAGGCTTTGTGAAAGAAAATTACTACTTGTCAAAAATACAAACGATTATATTGCTGTATTACACTATAAATTATTAACCTTGTACTTGGAAGGAAAGCTCAGTTATCGCCTATAGTTATGAAATATACTCTCTATACTCCTACTGTATTACAGTTTTATAAATAAATATAAAACAGCATTTAATTGTATGTTATTGTTGTTGTTGTTGTTTTCCCTCCAATGATAATCATATTAGTATATTTTAGACTTTTTTGAGAACCATTTCTATTTTCTAAGACAAAGGATTCCAACTCAGTCTCATTACATACAAACTTGATTCTCTGGATTTTTCATATGGATTTTTCTATGCATGAATGATATAAATCAGTCACAAATTTAGTCAAAAATGTAAAGCACTCGTATAGAAAAAATTTATATTTTTGAAAAAAACAAGCATACCCAAATCTAATTTTGTTAAGATTGTATACATGCTTACAAATAAGTCACAGATTTACCAAATGTAGTTGTGTAAAAGCTGATATTATAAATTCTTACAAATTAGTCACCAATTAACCAAAATGTAAATTGGTCATAAATTGATATGTGCACATAGGTTTACAATTATGTGTCTGTAAAATATTCCTGTATGGAAACTTGCAGTTTCAATAAATAAAAATAAAGTTCTCCTCTACACCTATTTGGAGTCAAAATGAAAATGTGAATTAATACAAAACAGATTTAATTTGGCAGAATTTAGATTGGTTACTAATTAATTTCTTCAGAAATGTAAAAAAAAAATCATGAATGTTCACCCTAAACCTATTTGGAGGAATGATCATTTTATGAACTTAAACAAAGCATGATACATATTCACCAATATATAAAAAAAACTATTAGAAAAAGAAAGATTAAAGATAAACCTGAAGCTTATTTGTGCATGATGATAATTATATTTAATGTAATTTAGCCACTAATGCATTTCAATTACAGACGTCTTGTTTATGATTCATTTCTTTTTGATGAATCCCAAATATCTACTGTTTCCTTTTTCAAATCAAAGAAAGTAGATCACAGAAAACAATGGTACAATTCTTTTGAGAATATAGTCCAGTTTGATGCTTGAATAATTGGGTTTTGTGAGCTTGCTGCTTTTAATTATTTGAAAACATGTAGCTTAAAACTATCTGAGATTTAAATCAGTGCTGGAACTGTATTTGCGCAACTTTGCATAACATTCCCTGTAAGTTCTCTAAAGGTTACAAAAGTCTCTTCTTTTCTTTTGAGGGACATTCCTAAAACAAGACCATGAGTGGCACACACACGTGTACATGTAGCAAGCCAAACTGTGCAACTCATTCACAAAAACATGCAGCAACTGCAAATGTCATATTTAGTTTAATATACAACAAGTCATAATGTGATTTGATCAGCTGTTGAGCACCACTTGTGATTTATGCATCCAAAATTTAATTCCGTGACATTCCACAATATACAGCTAATTTCATTTTATGGTTTGATTCTGCGATGGTGCCCTAAATGTTCAGAAATGTTATGGAGGTCCTCTAAATAACATACCCCACCAATTTGACAGAACAGCTAGGATCTTCTGAGAACATCAAATTTCCTAATAAAATATGGTCACCTAAAAATAATCATAATATTATGAATATTCCGTGAAGTACTGCCAATAATATCCCAAATGCTTCAAAAGAATTTTTTCTTCCTGGGAAAAATTTTAGGCAATGTCTTTGATGCCAACATGATTTTGAAAACATTGAATTTCCCAAAAATATATAATCCCTTAAATGCCCTTAGAACATTCTGAATGTTCTGTAAAGGTCTGCCAGTAGCGTCCCCCAATCCTCCACACCATGACCTTCACAGAACGTTCTGGGAACATCCTTGACACGAGCGGGGATGTTCTGTGACCGTTATATTTATACGTGTCTATGGTATTTTATAAAAATAAATTAAAGAATTTTCCAATGAAATGGCATTACTGAAGAAAACTTGAGTCATTAATCAGAACCTTTCAATTATTCTGCGCTTTCCTTGTCTTCATTTTATTCACATATTTGTTCAATAACAAAGATCTGCAACACTAAACATATAGCAGCTCACCGAATCCTAGATATTATTTTAGGACAGCTCAAAAGCCTTTCTTCCTGCATCTGATCTGTACACATCCTGAGCTTTCCAGTTGTCATTGCAGTCACACTGCGGATGATAAATTTCAGCAGGAGAAACAAAAACAGACTTTACAGCCAACACCATGGCACATGGGGAAGAGTGTTCCCACTCTGCTTTTACTGCAAAGTAAATAGCGCCTCTCACACGGGCTCTTGTGACAGCATGGAAAGCCTTTTGACCTTGTAGAAGAGGAGGAAAGCCTTCAAAGCCAAACGTTTGGGCAAAAACACGATTAGCAAGTTTGCCTGTTCCAAGCCTTGTTGGTATTCTGAACCCTAGCAGCCGTCGAGTTTTCTTGAGCTTTTTAAAGTGCTAAACCACAAATGAGTGATCATTTCACATCAGGAGGGATGTTCCCTATTATCATTAATTCAACAATCACTCTTTGTTGAGAAGCTACCTTTATGTTTTGGAAATGAAACACTGTTTTCTTAGCTGCTGTGATTTCAGGCATGTTTTGCAATAATAAGAACCCATCTGGATTTCATTATTGCTTCTGTTTTCTTCATCTTGTTCTCCGAATGTTTCCAATTAGCAAAGACCAACAATGCCACTGTTGCCTTATAGTAAACATGATGTGATGGTGGAATGGTTTGCCTGTATTATTTTGTAGTTGTTGGCAATGCAGCTTTATTTAATTACTATTATTATGGTTCATGCATGTGCTGAGGCATTTTTTTCCATCTACAGTGTGACTATAAAATAGCTATCCCATGAAACTCCATTTGTTGACAACAGCAAGAAATAAAATGGTGCAATTCTTTCAGCACTGCCTGATTTATTGCTCTTGCAGAAGGAAACTGATGGAGGATGTGGTTGGTATCTGACATACTCCAGTCATTGATCATGCAACTGAAACCGCATGTGCGGAAATTTGAACATACTTTAGGAATTAATATAATACCTAACCGAGCTCTTCTTTCAGTTTTATAACACTTCCAGAGCCTTTGCTATTCTCGCCGAGCTGAAGAGTTCAAGAAGATGGTCAATTTCATTCCTGTGTAAAGTGGGTGTGGGTGTATTGTCATGGTAAAGTCATTTGGAAGCGTGTATTTGGAGAGAGCCAGTGATTTATAAGAGTGCAGAAAGTGTGGAAATGATCTCACAGCCACCTTGTAAATCCAACAGGCCTTGAGTTCACAGCGCAGTGCAGACATAACTTTTTTGGTAACAAATGTAAAAATAGCACACAATGTAATACAGCACGAACTATTCAACGTTCTCCTGAATCAAGTCCAAAGAATTACATTGAAGTTGTTGCTAATCCAACAGTTGAGTTCTTCAACTGAGGTTTGAATTAAAGAAATGAAAGAACCCAAACTATTCTAAGAAACTATTCATTTGCAGACTTCAGACTTTTAAACACTTTTTTAGAATCCAAAATGACTCATTGTTGGTCATTAAAGGGCACATAGGTTACCCCTTTTTTCATATTTAATATAAGTCTTTTGAGTCCCCAGAATGTGTCTGTAAAGTTTCAGCTCAAAACACACATCAGATTATTTATTATAGCTGTTTAAAGTGTCTATATTACAGCTACAAAAAAGATTTTGCTGTTTTTTTGTATTGGGCCTTTAAGGCTAGTCCTCCCCGTCCACCGTTCCCACGTGCCTGTCAGCAATCGCCACCCTCAGCTGCCTCAGGAAGCAGATCTCACATAACTTGTGTGAGAAATACTACAGTAAGAACTTTAACAATCAGTATTTGATGCATTTTTTTGTGGATTTGCAACAATGAGTCACACACAATGTCATTACTAAGGTCACGCACACACACAGCAAGGACACAAACACATAGCGCAGACATATACACACACACACACACACAAACGTAGCGCAGACATACACACACACACACACACACACACACACAAACGTAGCATAGACATACACACACACACACACACACATAGCTCAGACACGCAGACAGACACACAGAAAGAGAGAGAGAGACAGCATTTTAAGCTTTGCACTCGTTTTGCACGCATATGTGACATGATACTGGTTAAATCCATTGCTGTATGGATATCTCTTATATTAATGTACAAAATAAACCTGATTTAACATCCACAAACCGCGATTAAAGACCGATTGCTAAGGTGTTGCTAAGTAGTTGCTAGGGTGTTCTGAGTGATAGCTAGGTGGTTGCTTGGGTGTTATGAGTGGTTGCTAGGCAGTTGCTAAGGCATTGCTAAGTGGTTGCTAAGGTGTTGCTAGGTAGCTGCTAAGGTGTTCTAGGTCGTTGCTAGGAGGTTGCTAGGGTATTCTGATTGGTTGCTAAGGTGTTACTAGGTGATTGCTAAGGTGTTACTAGGCAGTTGCCTGGTGGTTGCTAATGTGTTGCTAGGCAGTTGCTAAGGTGTTTCAGGTCATTGCTAGGTGGTTGCTAGGGGGTTCTAAGTGGTTGCTAAGGTGTTGCTAGGTGGTTGCTAAGGTGTGCTAGGTCATTGCTAAGTAGTTGCTATGTGGTTGCTAAGCTGTTCTAAGTAGTTGCTAGGCAGTTGAGAACATAAATTAACATGATTCTTTTATAAATTAGCATGTTGCTAGCATGTGTCTATTATAAACTAGCATGAATGTTGTATGAATTAGCATTTTGCTAGCATGTGTCTATTATAAACTAGCATGCATTTAGTATGAATTAGCATGTGTCTATTATAAACTAGCATGAATTTAGTATGAATTAGCATGTGTCTATTATAAACTAGCATGAATTCAGTATGAATTAGCATGTTGCTAGCCTGTTTCTGGTAAAAAGTAGGATGTTGTTAGCATGAATTTAGTATGAGTTAGCATGTTGTTATTATGTTTCTAGTTTGATCAGTATATTGTTAGTATGAATGGGTTTGTTAGTATGTCCAATGTTAAGTCAATGGCAGTTATTTTATAATGGAAGTCTATGAGAAAGTTGCTAGGGTGCTGTAATTGGTTGCTAGGGTGTGGCTAGTAAGTTGAAAGGTCATCAGTAATTGGCAGATTGGTAGTCTGAGTTAAATGAGCCCAACCTTAAGTCTGTATGACAGTCTGGCAGAAAGGTATGAGGTCAGAAATTTGGTCTAATGTTTAGTCAATGGGACTTTACGAATTTTTCGGGTCAGTGTTTGGGAATCTGATCCGAAGTCGGATCAGTTGAAAAGGATATAGATACTTAATTCAGTATAGTTTGGTGGTTTGGAGTTAGTTTGGTAGTTGTAGTATGAACGGTCTAGGAGGAGATGCATTCATAAAATAGTCTAAGAAGAATATTAAGTTTATGTAGTATAACAGTTTGTTGGCTTTCTCAAGCCACCATAATTAAAAGTTTTTTGCAGCCTAATGAGCAAGTTAAACACACCTGTTTCAGTTTTGATGCCAAAGCTTGTTATTTTAAGTAATATAAAGTTATATTAACTTAATATCTTAAGTAATGACAACAGCAGGGTTTATAGTGTATAGCACGCTTGTAATAAACAGAACATTATCGTCCATTGGTATGTATGCTAATATAGTTATTGATATAGCTATCTTTATGGCAGTTTATGTGCACTGTAGGATAGTATAGTAGTTTATAATAGTTCTTAGTGTAAACAGGCTTTTACTGTTTATAAAATCAGTTGACTTGAGAAGAGTATGGTATTTCCATTTGGTGTGTTAGTACTGCATGTACTGTAGCCTGAATGGCTTTCATGAGTTTTAGTCTGTGTGCTAAGAGAGCCATATTGTGAATCTGCAGTGAATTATGGAGAGCAAAGGATCAGTTCATAAAGGGGAGGCAATGGATTTTTGGGGGAAGCTAGAGACTTATATGCAGACAGAAGACGTCTTGTGTACATACAGCTGGAGCTTCACTTAAAGACTTCTTATATTCACAAAAAGAGGACGAGAGGAAATGATGGAAAAAGCAGAAGAGCGTGGATGGTTAGAAGAACATGGCAGGTGTTGACTAGGAGGCTGAAGGCTAAGTAATAGAGTTTCACCTGTGCCGTATCCCCCATGTAGTCATGTATCTGATTAACAGCAGGAAGGGCTCTCTTCCAATGCGAGCGGTACAATATGACCAGTTTTCTTGAGAGCTACAAGATGAAGTATAGATGTGAGCTTAAAAGATATGAAAAGCCAGGGATTTGCACACAGTACAACACATTTAAAAGTATTTAAGAGGTCTGCTTGGAAAGTTATATTGGGAAGGTAAATGGAACTGAACTCTACATACATAAACAATTCAGCTCCTGGCTGCTCATCTGCCCGTCTATGCTAATACAGTGCAGCTGGTGCATGTGTGTTTGGTTTTTACATTGTACTTTGTGTAGAAAGTATTCCCCAAGCATACGCTCCAGGCATAAAACCTCTTAATGGTGGCCATTACCAAGCAAAAGAAAAGGATGTCATTGGAAAGTTAAAAAAAAAAAGCTTATTATGACAAGTCAGGCTTGTAGGTTTAGTCGGAATAATCTGGTCGTAAAGAAGCTGGACATGCAGAAACAGAGGAATAGGATATGCATGGGACGATAAATCGACGATAATCGGTTTTAAGGTTTACAGCAGTTTGGAAAGTCAGATTTTAAAACCGCCAAAATTTTGTGTTATACCATTCCTACGGTATATGTACAGTTTTTGTTTTTTTTATGTGTTTTTTTGCACCAATTTTATTTCGTTTTTTTAGGGCAACAGCATCTCCAGCAGAAAAGGACCCTCCACATCAAAAGCTACTGTTCCAAAATATTTGAAATATTCCTTCAAATAAAATTAGATTAGATTAGATTCAACTTTATTGTCATTACACATGTACAAGTACAAGGCAACGAAATGCAGTTTAGGTCTAACCAGGAGTGCAATAGCAGCAAGTGCAGGATATAGGTATAGGTTATTAAGTGCAGTTATAGAAAAACTATGGTAATATTTACAGATGAATGTACTATGAACATTATATACAGGTTGAATTAGCACTATGAACAGAATTAGCATTATGAACAGAGATGTACAATAAATGAATATATGTACAGGATGCTATTAATAATCAGAAGTGTGCAGATAAACATAATTACAAATGTCCATGTGCAGTGGGTATGTACAGTTCAAATAAATGAATCAGTGCAATGAATATGTGCAAATTTTAAATGTGCAAATGTTAAATGATGATGAGTGCAGTGATTGTATAGAGTATAAGTTAGAGGAGTGTGGGGGTGTATTGGGGGGGGCAAAAGAGTCAGTGAGGGGATTGTGTTCAAAGGGGGAAAGTTTATGTTCTTTACCCAGACATTTAAAAATAAAATATTTTACAGCAGTAATCACATTACTGTGAAACCGTGATATTTTAATTCAAGGTTATCATATCATCACAATCTTAAACCGGCCCATGCCTAGAATAGGGCAGGCAATGCAAGTGCTCTGTGTTTTGAAGAGGTATCCATGATTTTTTACAGAGGTTGAAACAAAAAACCTACCTGCAAAGCTACCTGAAAAACTATGGTGAAGTGTACCAAGTGTTTTAAATGCTAAATGCGCTCATACCAAACATTGATTTGATTCAGTTAAACTGATAAATAAAATGTATGTATGCATTCTTTTTGAAAGCATTCTCATTTTACAGCATTTTTAATCAAGTGCTAAAACTTTTAACAATATTGTAACTTTGCAGGTAGGTTTTTTTGAAGCATCTTAGAGATCTTGCCAAAGTTCTTCTGGATTTAGTTAGTCTCAGTTGGTTCTGTTTCTTCATATCATTCCAGACTACATGATGATTAGATCAGATCTGTGGGGAGCACTGGCTGTTGTAAGACTTCTTGTGCAGACAATAATCTCAGTGTATAATTACAATTAATAAAGACAAAAATAATGTTTGTAAATGTAAATTGATATTTCAAACTGACATGCCACAGACAATATAGAAATAACCAACAGTAAACCTTTATTTGTGTGTAAAAATACTAGTGCCTAGAACTTTTGCACTGACTGTACTGTATACAGAAATGGCCATGAGCAGAAACAGTACCGCCACTCCCTATACGCAGAGTACGCAGGCCTCAACTCCAGAGAGGGGCACCATCTTGGTTGCTCAAAAAAAGTTATTAATATTTATTTAATAATATTAACATAAACTGAGTGTAAATTAAATATATATTGACAATATGTTGTTTAATACATAAAAAAAAAATCCTTTTATAACGAACGCAAAAACAAACATGTGACGTAATTTTATCCGTGTGCGCGCATAGCCCAATGGCGCAGTCCGGTCTACTTATCTTTGCGGCTGCAAGTTGCAGCTCTATGCCCGCGAAAAGACAACAGCAGTCTGTTATATTTTTGGCTGTTCAAGGAAATTATTGAGGCTAACGTTTAAACTTCTCCACAACTGCACCAAATCTGCCTGATTTGTTGTTGTTTACGTTCAGTTTCTTGCTTTGCTGCTGTGTATTGTGCTATAAACTATGACAGGACATGCTTTATGACTTTTAGCGTTTGCTCTCTTCCCCATGTTGCTGATAATTACACAAACTCAATTATTAATATTAACTTGTGCAATACTTTATAATTCTGTTTGCACACCAACATACACATGCACTGCACAATTATTTCACTGTATGTATTATTTATTATTATATAGTTATTATATAATTCTATATTATATAATTATTTGCAGACAATAAAGTCTCTTTAGTCTTTACATCGGTGGATTGGTGTGTTTTTAATAGGCTGTTTTTTTATTTTTGTACATTACAATATGAAATAACATAACTGACTCATTCTGTGATTTCTGAAAGATCAGTAATCTAAAATGAGTCAAACTATTGTAATGTATATAAATAAATAAATAAATAAATAAATACATGTTTAAATACAAATGTTTGTGGGTTTTTGTTGAGGGCACCCTTTTGGCCAGCAGCAGCCCTGAGCAGAAAACAGTGCGATCTGCTGAGTCTCTGTTACTTTATAGCTTGGTAAACATATGGAAACGTTCAGCGTAGGAGCTATTATAGACATTATGCTTACATTTTTTAATATTATACAAATCGCACCCTTTGTAAACAATGCTACATATGAATTATGTATGACAGAAAACTGGACAAACAGCTTACCTTTTTTATGAATTATGAAGAAACAATTAAAAAAACATGTGATGAAAATTTTGGAACATAGTGTAGTGTAACACAAGCTACACTGTCACCCACTTCAAATGGTATCACTCGATTGAATGGGCGCTATCAGAGGTTATCTACTAGTAGGCTCAGAAGGCTGTTATAATCCATCCACATGGTTAATCAGCTATACTAATAGAGAAGACTCCAGATCAGCATCTGTTTTTACATTACTGTGATGGTTGGGTTTAGTGTTGAGGGTGGGGTAGACATTAATAAAATACAATTAATGGGAAATTTAATGAATAATATAAATAATACTTGTTAGCTTCCGGCTGCAACCGTATGTGATATATAGCTGATTAACCATGTGGATGGATGATAACAGCTTTCTGAGCCCACTAGTAGCCCATTCAATTGAGGGATAACATATGAATTGGCTGACATTTTCTGGTCGGTAGACATGGTTTGTTCCAGTTTAAGCTGGTTCTATCAGATTATTGCCAATTTATACTTCTGCATTGAGTGCATGCGGTAGGCCTGTTGTAGCCTTCGCATAGTTGCATACCCTTTAAAGTATCTTGACATGCGTCTTTCTAAAATTGTACACATCAAGGCACAGTGAAAATGACCTTTTTTCTCCATTTCAATGGTGAATTTGAATTACAGCAGATGTCTATAGATGAATTGAGTTGCTGCCTTAGCTAGTGATTGGCTGGTTAGACACAATATTTGCTTCAACATTACCTGTGATTACCTAACATTAAGTATTTATCTCTTTGACATTTGCATTGTTCTTTGTGTAAATGCGGGTTTGTTGCTCCAGGCTTTTTTTTAAAGGTCTCAACTGAGGCACTATTCCTTAATGTACAATGTTAGCCTTATAAAGCCTGAAAAGGCTTTTTAGGCCCCAGATGGGTAAATCAATCCCTTTATATCACGCTGTGCCAGCAGTCTAATATGGAAGAGTAGTCATTACCAGCGTGATGACTTGGGAGGTAGAACGAATTGTACATCTGCAAGCCAAGCCTTATCTACATCATATTAGAGGGTTCAGTGGTTCTCCAAGGACAAGTAAAGTCAATGGAATAACCAAAAATGCTTCTGAAAAGTGCTCACTGGAGGACCTCTCTGGTGATTAGACCTTTTCATGTCACTTGGCAAGAGTGCTCTGAAGACATCACCGTCTGTCCCTAAGTTGAATGGAAGAGCACTTGGTGTTATTTTTCAGGATTAAGCTTGCCAGCAGAGAGGAGGCCAAGCTTGTGAAAAGTGAACGCTGTTGCAGCTGTGGTTGTGGTGTTTCATTTTAAGTGAGCGGGACGGAGAGAAACGTGACCCTCTGTTAACCTGACCTGTCTGTTCAGCGATTGACACATATTGTTGATTGACATTGATATAACTTTATTTATTGTATGGTCAACGCACTTTTTTAACTGAATCAATGATTTAATTATAATTTATATCATATTCAAAATAATCAGTCATGAAGTGTATAGTTTTATTGTTTATTATAGTTTATTTTTATTTAATTGTTCCTTTTACCTACACACTGTGTGAATGTTAAAATATGTTTTTTTAATATTTAATCTGATTAAATATTTAGTTATTCGTTCATTTTTTTTCTTCTTAGTCCCTGATTTCAGGGGTCGCCACAGCATAATGAGCCACTAACTATTTGTTAGTGCATTTGTTTTACGCAGCGGATGCCTTTCCAGCCACAACCCAGTACTGGGAAACACCCATACACTCTCTCATTCACACACACACTCACACACTATGGCCAGTTTAGTTAATCCAATTCACCTATACCACATAATATGAATAATACTCGTTAACATCCAGCCGCAGCCGTATGTGATCCATATATGATTAACCATGTGGTGGATGGATGATAACAACCTTCTGAGCCTACTAGTAGGTGCAGAAGGCCACTACTGGCCCATATCTATCAGCTGATAACCACTGATAACGCCTATTCAATTGAGTGATAACATTCAAATCGGGTGACATTATCTGGTCGATAGACATGGTTTCCAAAAGAAGTTCCAGTTTAAGCCGGTTCTATCAGGTTAGTGCCAATTTATACTTCTGCATTGAGTGCATGCCTGTTGTAGCCTTCCATAGTTGCATACTCTTTAAAGTACCTTGACATGCGTCTATATTCACACACACTCACACACTATGGCCAATTTAGTTAATCCTATTCACCTATACCACATATCTTTGGACTGTGAGGGTAACTGGAGCACCTGGAGGAAATCCACGTAAATATGTGGAGAACACAGAAATGCCAACTGGCAACCTTCTTGCTGTGAGGTGACAGTGTTAACCACTCAGCCACCGTGCTGCCCTTTTTTTATAAACAAAATATATATCAATTAATTTATGTTGAATAAATATATATATATAGCTAATTCATATATAGAGAAGCATATACAGCATTTTATCAGTCCCCCTGTTTATTTTCTTCCCCAATTTCTGTTTAACGGAGAGAAGATTTTCTCAACACGTTTCTAAACATAATAGTTTTAATAACTCATTTCTAATAACTGATTTATTTTATCTTTGCTATAATGACAGTAAATAATATTTGACTAGATATTTTTCAAGACACTTCTATACAGCTTAAAGTGACATTTAAAGGCTTAACCAGGTTAATTAGGTTAACTAGGCAGGTTAGGGTAATTAGGCAGGTTATGGTGTAACGATGGTTTGTTCTTTAGGCTTTCGAAAAAAAATAATAATAATAATTTTTAAATGAATAAAAAAAAATACCAAAATGCTTTTATTCTAGCCAAAATAAAACAAATAAGACTTTCTCCAGAAGAAAAAATATTATCAGACATACTGTGAAAATTTCCTTGCTCTGTTAAACAGCATTTGGGAAATATTTAAAAAAGAAAAAAAAATTCAAAGGGGGCTAATAATTCTGACATCAACTGTATGTACATATATATTTACAGCTTATAGTCTATATACAGTATACTGCACATATATATTTATATATATATATATATATATATATATATATATATATATATATATATATATATATATATATATATATATATATATATATATATATATATATGAAATATCTTTGTGGGGACAAAAACTACTTGCAAGTAAAAGAAACCATCTGTTTTTAGACCCACTGGTTGGCCTGTGTCTCGGCCCATCTTCAAAAACTGGCTTTTCTGTGACAATTATGGTAAGCTCTTGCAGCGAGAGAGAGAGAGACATTGAATGAGTGCCTGCCATTAACACCACTGTGGGTTGGCAACAAGCTCCCAAAGTATGCTCTGTTCGAATGAACACCTTTATTCAAAATGCAGTTAAATCCCGTGCCCTGCTATGTTAACCATCCAGCAATTACATCTTAATGATGTTCCCTTGCAATGCGAGCCTGCAGAACTTCACTCATTCTTTGTGGAAGAGATGACAGCACTAATACAGCTCTCCAGAGATCCTGTGAGGTGCGTGTATTGGGATTATAAATCACAGACACGAGTGTGTGATGTAGGCGTGTTTAAACAGTTCACAGGACTCTGTATGTTTTTTCCTAGCGCTATTGCTTATATTGGCCCAGTCGATCATTTTTATTGTGGATAAAGAATGAGAAATATTATTTCAAAGGTGATAAATCTGAAAGTTGTTTTACAGTGCAGGGATCCGGTTTGCATCAGTGACTGAGAGCAGCTTTGAATCAGGAAACCTGAGCCTCTGCTGGTGACAGACAGGGGGATGGTGACATTGGAGAACAGATTACTTGGCTTGTAGGGCAATCTGGGATGCCAATTAACCACAATGCCAGATGGAGAGGGCATCGACAACACTTTGAAACAGCAGCGGTTTGATTAACCAAAAGACACTGTCCGCAAAAAAGTAAAACCCAGACTTTGACTTTTATAAAGAAAACTCTGTTTAATTACTGTTAAATCGCCTTCCGGAAAATAGGTTTTCCGATCAAGATGCCGTCTTCTGTTTGTTAATGTTCCCACCCAATCAAAAGTGTAATTAGCACCTGCTTTCAATTATATTACTGCAATGTCAAGCCAGAGATATAGACAGATAAATCACGTCCCACATCATGCGAGATGTGCCTAAATTAGAAAACTATTACAATGAGGTTGCAGACACTCCGACGTCCCGGGAAGATCGTTTATCTTCATCAAAGTGGGCTATCCTTGAGTAACTCAACAGGGGGCGTGTAATTGAAAAATGCATGGAGATGTGATTGTTGGGAGCAATAATAATTTATTACACAGAGCGCCAGGAGCTCAGGGAGCCATTTGTTTTCATTAATGTGAATTCAAATTACCTTGGCGATTAAAACGTGACTTTGACAGGCAGAGGAGCTCTGATCCAGGAGACAGTACTGATGAGACCTCTAATTCGGGTCGTTTGTTTTCCACCCGGAGAACGGGAGAAGACTGCCTTTCTTTGCTGCCTTCATTCGCTGTTTGATTTGAGACATTAAAAGTGATGGCCACAAAGTGTGCGATGGATCTACGTGGTCATTAAAGAGGCCGTTTCTGCTAATTGGATTTGTGAAGACAAAGACAGAAATCTCTGTCTCGGTATCAAAAGGGCCCAGATGGTTAGTCCTCTTTTTGAAATCTCTATGTCAAATATAGAAGTAAAGACCAGAAATAGGTCAGAGTCATAAATATAATGTTAGAAAATGCTGAGTAGTTCATGAACATGCGGTTCTGAAAGCTGTGAATGAATGCTAGCTCATTCTGGCATAACTTTATCAGCTGTGGTCTGCCATGGGTTTTTTGATCACAGCATTGTTCATGTGGATTCACCAACAAAGTCACTTATTTATTGGGATTTAGCAGTGATGAAGATTATATCAGTAGTTCCCCCAAAAATTAAACTTTCCTGTTGATTTACAGTACTCACCCCCAGGTCATCCAAAGTAAGGGTTGTTTTTTATTCCTGGTTTGTGCTAAAAAGAACACCTGTATTCCACTTCCTCTGGAAATGGGGAAAATTAATTTCAGCAGCCAGATTAGTTCTGACAGTTTATTTCTAGTTTTGCTGGAGGCGGCACAGTGGCTCAGTGGTAAGCATTGTCGCCTCACAAGCAAGAAGGTCACTGGTTCGAGTCCCATGCTGGTATTTTGCTTAATACTTCATTACCTGCGACTCGTTTGTGTTCTGACCACATGTGCTTGGTTGTACTCTATATCAATATAGTGGTTAGACCTTTAAAAACACAGTTGTAACACATAGAGCCACTAAAGCATTGTTCTTATGACGATTTTCTACAGGAGGAAAATGCGAATTACTTCCAAACACTTCAAATATAGTCTGTGCTAGTAAATGCAAGACTATTGATGAAATCCAGCATAACACTGTATGACAACGCTTCAGATGACTGTTCTAGAGCCTATAGCTAATCAATCTGTCAGATTCTGCAGTGCATTACAGGTCTAAAGAAAAATATAAGTAATAAATTATCTTAAATAAAACAAATACATTTATAGCGATGGTATAAGTATATCATTTCACTCACCTGGGAAATGGAGACCATGTGAATGGTTTGTGAGCACAATAAAAGTGCCCACAGCATGCCATATTATCTGATAATTGTAAAAAAATGATTCCAAAAAGCAATTGACTGTGTAAAGCCACATAAAACAACACGAAAATGCGATGTATTTGCCGAGTTCAGTGGCTAATCAGCTGAAATCAGCTGAGGTGAAGTGACGGCGACCAGCGAGGCCTAGCTGTCACACAAGTGGCCACGCCCTTAATTATGCAAACTTAATATAACCTAATATAAAGGAAACGGATGAGTTACAAAAAAAATTCACCCCCCTCACAGTTATCATGAAGGGTAATACTAACTATATGAACCAAAATCATTCTTTGTACCAGGCTGTAAACACCTTTTTTTTCTGCTGTAAAGTTGGCCATTTTAACAGTGGGCTCAATAGAAATCTGCTTTATTATGGAGCCAGGACTAGCGGAATTTCGATAAATTGCATTTTCAGTTACTTCCATATTTGCTTCATGAGGGAGAGCGGGAGGTTGCCGCGTAAAACACATGCTGGAATAGTTGGTGGTTTATTGCACTGTGGCGACCTCTAAAATAGACACTAAGCTGAAGCAAAATTAATGAATGAAAGTTTCTCTGATCCAAGTACAGCGTTCCTCATATATTAATGGTTTATTTCAATGTGTAGGGTCACTAAAATGAAATATTGTGCAAACGTCTCCTCTAGACATCACTTTTGGGCACTACATTCTTGAAAACAATGGTTTCAGATAGAAGGTTTTTGCAGTTATTCCACAGAAGAACCATTTTTGGCTTTCCAGAGAACCATTTGGATTAATATCCCTTAAAATACCCATATTTTATTAACAGTTTAAAATCTTAAGAGCCTTTTGTAGAATGCAAAGTTTTTAAGGCTGAAGTTAAAGGTTCTTCATGGAAAATCAATGCCAAAAAAACTGTTGCACCAAAAATGTACAAAATAAAACTAAAAAGTACACCTAAAGTTTGCCTGTAGGTGGCGCAACAGGATGCAATGGCAGCTCTGATATTTCTGGAGCAGCAGAGTGACTCTGATAAGATCTATGTTTTTCCTGAGAAGGAAAATTTCCTCTCTTCTGTGCATAATTTCTAGCTTCAGGAAGGATTTGTAGTTTCTTATGCATATAAGAATGACCTGAGGATTTTCTCTCAGGAGCTTGCAGAAATAACTTTAATCTTTAAAATACAGCAGTGCTCTTTTTTTCCCCCTGGACAACTCTGGAGTGTTTCAGAGATTTATAATGAAGTGTGGATAGGAAATGACTTAAAACCATTTTCCATAAAATATCTCCTTAAATTAGAAAGCGTTGGGGCTTTCGTACAGCAGATATATTTTGCCTTCGAAAACTCAGATTGATTGATTGGTTTTGAATTGTCTTTTATTTGCTTTTGCCCAATTCAGTTTTATAGTGTACACCCTACATGGCATAAAAATGTGTCTATTAAAAAAAATTGTGTGGGCAATTAGGAAATGGACAAGCTTTCTAGAGTTTATGACATGTATACAAAGACGGATGTGGAACGTGACATGTTTCTCACACATCTTCACTGCTGTCACTTCATTAATAATAAACGACGCTCACTAGCAGACACACACACACTGCTCAAGTGTTTCAGACTTTTGTAACATTAACCCTCTGTTTGATGGAAGTCTCAGACAGAGACAATGGGAAACGGGAGCTTGTCTGTCTCTACATAAAACACACACAGCCGCCTCTCATCGTGTGGTAGATTCGGCTCCAGTTACCGCACTTCCTTGTAATTCATCACTCAGCCAATCAAAAGGAAGAACTGTCGCCCCCAGACCAGATCTCAGGTTTCTTCCAAATATTGGTCGATAATCAGTCATATCAGCCTTTCTGATCTGAGCAAACTCGACTTGGAAGGAGAGCTAAGAAAAGGCACTTCAAACGGGTTAGTGTGTTGTGTATTTGTACATTTTGCCAGCAATTTACTTCAGTAACTACTTAATTGATTCACAACAACCTGGTAAAACGCTGCTGCCTTTTCTTTGTCCAAAAACAGCACAAATTAGTAATTCAAAGAAACGAGATGGGGGAAAATGAGGAGGGAAGCCCAGGTGACGTGTTTTCACATATGGAATCCCCGGTTACTTTTTCCAGGCTTTTAAAAACAACAGGCGTTTCATGAGAGGAAGACATTCAAAATGCTCTACTTCCTCTCAAAACAGTCAGAACTGTCAGAACTTATTTGTTTCTGGTGCCAAAATGGTTTGGATCAATTATTTGGAGCAGGGTCAGAAGTTAATGGGTATATATGGGGCAAAAAATGCCACAAAATTCACAGATATTCAAAATGTCGGGGTTATTTTATAAAAACTTTGCAAACAAGTGATTTTGAGCAGTTATCCAAACCAGGAGTGTTAAAAACATGTTATAACATTCAAAATGTGCTAGCAAAAATAAGAATTTGCATTAAGAAGTTTATTAACAGAATGATAATTAAATATACCCTCATAGAAATGAATGACTTCTATAGCTTATTGGAAATTTTTAAGGATAAAAGCTGTTGAACTTAAAAAATTTTAAGTTTAAAGTATATAAAACGTGTTTGATGCCACAGAGAAGCACATAAAAAATTATGAATTAATCTTAAAAATGTTTTAGCTGACACAGTGTGTCACAAAATCCAACATAGCCTGTGAAAAGCACTGCAAACAACAGTGATGAGATGAAATATGTATATGACCAAAAGAAAATGCAGAATCCGTGAGACCACAGATCTCAAAGCAACAGTAAATGAAAGCACCCTGGTTTTTATGGCTGCCTTTTACTGCTGGTAACACCGAGGTTCAATGCCATGATTAATGCCATCCAACAATGAACTTTCAGTCGCTTTTGTTGTGAAGTGTGAAGCTCACAAATTGTTAGCCAGAGTTGAAATATTAAGTTTCCCTCCTCCACCCATCATGTTTTAATAGTAGAAGCGGGAGAGGGCACCAATGCCAGAGGCGAGATCCAGGCCATCTGCTATTTTCTCAATGACAATCTCCTCACTTTCCATATGCATTGCCATATTCTATACACCAAACCAGAGACTGATGTGTTTGCATTTGCTGATGCAGTTGCAACTGAAAATGCTTTAGCTACTCTGTATGAAGTTGAGACTACATATCCGTTTCCGGTAACACTTTATAACAACTACACACTATAAACCGTTTATTAAGCATAAGCATAAAGTGAATTCATTATCTGTTAAGCATTAACTCTACATTAATAAACGTTAATAAGCAGTTTATAACTGCAGCTACAAATGCTCTATTCTTGATTTACATCCACATTTATAATGTGCTTATCTGTACTTTCATACTTTGATAATGATTTATTTTTCATTATTAAACTAACAACTGCATTATTTACAAACCAGTTATTAAGCATAGTTGGTTGTTTTTTAATATCATTCAGAATAAGTTAGTTAATGATTAATAAACTATTAAAATTAACATTTACAATTCTTATCATTCAGGCATATAATAATGTATCTATGTTAATAAATGCTTTATTCATTTATTAACTCAACTTCATGCAGTTTTGTAATCTAAAGTGTTTCTAATTAGTTTCTAATCTAAAGTGAGGACTATTTATGCTTTATAAATCCCTTATAAATGACAAATAAAGGCTCAGTTATATTCTAAACAGGAAAAAAGAACATACATTTACATTTAATCATTTAGCAGACGCTTTTATCCAAAGCGACTTACAAATTAGGCCAAAGAAGCAATTTACACAACTATAAGCGTACATAAAAGACATTATTCATACCTACTCGCTTAAAGACACACAAATGAAACTACTTTAATAAAAAATAAATCTTTGTTATCTTATCTAAAATAAAATGACTGTACAGTTTAAACATTGCATCTTATTATATTGTTAAATTATTATATTGTTGTTGTTTCCATTTTTATGTCGTATTTTGACACTCTTGTTATTCAGCAATGTTTAAACTTTACAGTAATTTTACTTAAGAGATACGATTGCAAAGATTATTGTTCATTTGACACTGAGCCTTTATTTGTTATTTATAAGGGATTTATAAAGCATAAATAGTCCTCACTTTAGATTAGGTTACAAAACTGCATGAGATTGAGTTAATAAAGCAATTATTAACATAGATAGTAACCATTACTAAATGCCTGAATAATAAGATAAATAAACGTTGATTTCAATAGAGTTAGTATCATTTACTAACTCATTCTGAAGGAGCTTAAAAACCACCAACTACTCTTAAATACAACTGGTTTGTAAATAATGCAGTTAATTTAGTAATAAAAAATAAATCATTAACAAAGTATAAAAGTACAGTTATTAAGCACTTTATAAATGTGGTTGTAAGTCAAGAATAGAGCATTTGTAGCTGCAGTTATAAACTGCTTCCTAACACTTATTAATGTAGAGTTAATGCTTAACAAATAATTAATTCACTAGATGCTAATGCTTGGTAAATGATTCATAGTGTGTAGTTATTATAAAGTGTTACCCAGTTTCCTTTTTTTAAAATTAATTTAAAGTCTCCCATCTAATTTCTCCTAGAAAGCAGCTCACACCTGACAATGTCAAGTACATACTGTAGACTTGCTTTTCATTTTTGGTAACATTTTTAATTTCATGGCCCACTTTAGACATTAGAGTGTCTGCTTAATATCTGCTAACACTTTATTTTGAAGATTTCTATATCCAAAAAGGTAGAGACTTGGAGCCACACCTAACTAAAGGACACAGGCCAATGGTAGTTTGAATGTGTTTACCAGCTAAATCAATCTTTTTCAGAAAGTTCATGTAGGAAAGCTGTTTCGAATTCCAAAACAAACTCCAAACAAGATTTATTTTGGCCAGTTTGTTCTTCAATTATGCCTGTAGTTTATCAGGGCTTTAACAGTCTCCTAATACTCAAATTACTATAGTAAACTGAATGTGTAAAAGGGACCATCAGAATAAAGTGCTTCAAATGTTCTGCTCAAGAAACAAAGAGTTAAAATTGCTTCTCTTGGTGATTCAACCATTAAAAGCAGTTTAATTTTGTTTGTTTGTTACACGTTTTAATATGCATTGAGAATTGCTGAAATGTGTAAATCCCTTAAAAAACTGAAAAACAAAACCTGATTATTGTAGTTAAAGCATGGCAATGACAAAATCACCAGTTTTCCTACATTAACCATAATTTAACCATGGTAGTTCTAAAATTGTGATTATACAAATGGTAAACAATGCATGATAAACCATAGTTACGACACTACTATTGTAATAAAAATGCAGATTAAAATTAACAGATAAAAATTTTTATGACATAATACATTATTGTGATTTGCATCAAACTACAGTCCATTGTCATTTCTATTGTTTTGACCTACAAATAAAAATATGACAGCTTGTATACTATAAATCAAAGCACTTTGTTTACTTATGCTTCAAACAATTCAAAGATTTTCTTCCTCCATATTTACACTTCAAATGAGGTCTAGTTTCTTGCCTTTTAATAGCTTGAGTTGTACACGTTCCCTTTTTATGAATTCTTCAGCTCTGTTTTGCTACCCCATTTCAAGCTCCAACCAACGTGCTTAAGCGCCGCAGAAGAATGATCATGATAAAGCTTTCTGACATGTATTGTTTGCAGCAGAGAATTTAAACGTGGGCCTTTGGCCTCACCTACAGTCTGAGCGGCAACCGCAACCCTCAGCGGGTGAGTGTGACTAATTAGCTAGAGAATGGTATTTATACATGGCAGGGCCATTAGCAATTTAAGCTCATGGGTGGCACAGTGGGGAGAAACGACAGGCATTGTAACAGACCACATCAGCCTTTCTACGTCTTATTCAGCCCTAAAGCAAAGTCTGCCATTTCGGAGACCTTAACCATCTTAGCGGGTTAGCAAAACAAACAACAACTGCCATTATGTGATGCTGCACTTGTTCTGCTTAGTTTACAAAGTTGACATCACTAGGGGAGACGAGGCTTATCTCCAATAATAGCATGTAAACAACCCTTCACTTTGCTATTTCCAAACATGAATAGGGAGAATCTGAAGAACACAAAAACACCATTAAGTCTATAGATTTCCATTAACTGTTCATGCTACCAATCCAGACGTAATACAAAAACCAACACAATCTCACGGCAACTTGTAACTTTTTGATTTAGTGGCTAATTCGTACGAATTCGTACAATCTAATTTGTACAATTCAGTACGATTTGCTCATTCCCCAATGACAGTTGGGTTTAGGGGTGGGGTTAGGTGCCATGCCTCCTTTTTAAAATTGTACAATTTCGTACGACTTAACTCGTATGAATTAGCCACTAAACTGACAAAACGTAAAATACTTTTCTCGTGAGATCAGGCTGAAAAAAAAACCTATGATAGTGTTTTCAACCTGCTGTCTACAACATAAAATTACACTGATGAAACAAAACTTAAAGGATATTGTCACTAGCTGTACCTGCGAATGACCAACAGGACTGTTTACTAATATAGTCCATAATAAATGAAGACATGCCCCAGTAACTTTCGCGTAAATGCAAATGGTTATCACTGTCACCTCAAAGCAAGAAAGTCCCTGGTTCGAGTCCCAGCTTTCTGTGTGGGTTTCCTCCATTTGCTCTTGTTTCCGCCACAGTTCAAAGACATGCGGTTTAGGTGAATTGGATAAACTAAATTGGCCGTAGTGTATGTGTGTGTGAATGACTGAATGGGGGTATCCCAGCATCCGCCACATAAAACATATGCCAGACTAATTGGTAGTTCATTCCTCTGTGGCTACACCCTGATAAATCAAGGACTAAGCCAAAGGAAATTGAGTGAGTGAGTGAGTGAGTGAGTGAGTGAGTGAGTGAGTGAGTGAGTGAGTGAGTGAGTGAGTGAGGGCATTGTGCCCCTTCATCTTCGTAAAAACCTGATATTGTTGTAACTCGATTGGTAGAGAGAATTGATTAATATGACTGCTCGAATTTTGGGCCAATCCCATAGAATGTGTGAATAGATTACGAATAATGATCCAAAGCATCTAATAAATGCATAAAATAAATGTACTTTTTTTTTTAAAAGTGGAAATAAGAAAAATTGTTGGTGCTCTGGTTTTATGACCACATAAGTCATAATAAAATGCTTCCACAAACAACAGACCGTATATGGCCATTTTTCAAGAAAATTCTCAAAATTTTGAACTAGCCAATGACAAACAGTGGGAGCAATGTTTCATATTCTTAAATGGCTAAAAAAGGGGCTTAAATGATCAGTTCTTGGTACCTAATTAAAAACATAAAATGCGACCAGTGTATAGCCTGACTTCAGGATCAATGTGTTTTACTAACAGTAAAAAAAGTATCTGAATCTTATCTGAATTAAAGAAACTGACTGGTTGAGTATTGGACATGTTGTAAATGATGCACATTTTACATTTTAACATCAGTGTTTCGTAAAAGAAAAAGTCCTTATTGATGTCTGTTATTAAAGAAAATGTACTTCTCTTTTTGTGCACTGCTTATCCTCAAAACTGTAGTCAATGCACTCAGAACAGTTCGCAGAGGGCATGGATTAGAGGTAATAATATTGTGAATAATGTTGTTTCTTGTACAGACTTTCACTTTATGTGTTCTTAATGTTGTGTCAAAATACTGATTAACTATCATTTCATGATTTCAGATCCATGGTTTTAGCTAAACATCTGCTGAAGAAAAAAATCACCTGCTTCTTTGATGGATTGAGGGTGAGTGCATTAAAAGCTCATTTTTATTGAGTAAACGGTCCCTTTTAATCTGTTAATTAATTAAGCTCTAAACATTACAAGGTGTGTTTAGTGGATTTCGTGTATTCTTTTTTTTTTAAAGAGTCAAACAAAAGACTGAGGGTGAAAAAATTATATTCCACCTGTCCAGTGATGGAAGCTTAGTGGCAGAGACATGGGTTTTTATGAAAGGTGTAAAAATACCAGACTGGTCCAAGATAAACTCACTCTCCCGAGGCCTGACATTTACCCTGGCCAAAGCCAGAGGACTTGCACTTACCTGGAGAAAAGCCCCATTGATGTAAGCTGGTGCAAACCTTCCGCCCAGTTTGAAGTGTGCTGGGCAAAATGCTAAAGCATCAGGGAAATACTGGCTTTTTCCATTTGCCTCACTTGCAGAAAGTGTGTCACGGGCTATCCCTGTTTGTATAAGTATCTGTGACAACTTCTAAGTGCATGAGGTAAATTACTCATGCTCAATTAGGAATTTGGGAAATCTGTTTTCATATCTGCAAGCAGGCTTTCAGGTGTCCCATTTAAAGAACCACCTACAGAGCAGCCGTCCAAGACCAGGATAAATACACATTTAGATGATAAGTGCTGTTACTTTGGAGCATATTTGAACAAATTGTAGATCACTAAAAGCATATGATCATGATGAAAAGGGTCCAAAACAACTTTCATTCCATTTCTTTGCTTTTTGGCTCTCTCAGCAAGTGTTACCTCACCCATTGTGTCAGTGTGTTGCTGGAGTGAATAGAATGCACACAGTTCAGGATTTACATGTAAGTCCTGTTTTTTTAAGAGCTGTGCTTTTAGTGGTTAAAACACAGCACCAGAAGAGCAGAGCAGAGACTGAATAAACCTTAAATCCCGCTTGTGGATTTCTTTGGCAGTTTTTTTGCTGCGCCTGATGACTTTATCTCCAGTTTCAGGTTTATGTATTTATTTTTAATGTCTTTACAGTACCAGACTCCCTCTGGCGTTAAATGGTTTTTCCAGTAATTTAAAAATACCTTGAAATGTTGTTTATCTGGTATGGACTAACAAAGAGCACCTAAGGGAAATTAAACAGGAACAAACTGGATTTAAACTATGAAAAGCATATGATCTTCAGTGTTTATTGAGTTACATGTGTTAGTGCCATGAAAAGCAGGACTCAGAACCTCTGCAAATGTGCAATTATAACAATTGTGCAAAACTAAGTTTTACTGCAATACTGTTCAAAACTTCGGGTTCTGTTGGACTTTTTTATATATTTTATGAACTTTAGAGTCTATAATGCTGTCATGCACTTATTAAAAGTAAAATAATCAAGTGAAGTTTCACAAACTAATTTCGAGAGGAGCATGTGATATGATTAACTGCAGCTGGCCACTCATCTACATTCACTAGTTAGCCAATCAGATTAACCCCAACTCACCATAAGTAGCCTAGCTAGAACTACTCTCTTATCTTCGTTTTCCGAAGAAACCCCCCATCCACCCCTTCTCCTCCTTTCTTCCTTTACCACGGGGAGCTCTCGAGAACCACCTGATCTCGTACTCCCTTCACATGCTCTATGGACCAGGCGGGAGCCCTGGGCTCAACTATCTCCGAGCTCAGGGTTCTCTCCCAGGACAGCATGCCAAACCTGCTAACAGTTGTCAAACAATATCTAAGTGTGAACTCATGAAACAATGTAAGACACCACTTTTAATTAAACTGATTGATTTATGTTTGATTGGCTGATACAGGCTCATTCTGAAAACGTAGCCCTATATATATTCCTGTAGATCACAAATTATGTAGCCTGAACAACTTATGGCTGCATTTCGTCTTTAAAAGGAATGCTATGGGGCGGTATGATGCCGTTCCTTTTCACGCTTACCAGCTGACCCATTACCTCCATATGGACGCCTTACCAGTTTGTCCAGTTAGCTCACCATGTATCTCTGCGCACTTGAGATGCAAAGAGGAGTTGACCACAACGATGGGGTTTAAGTCCAGTGAAAAATGGTTCCAGAAAGCAGATAACATAAAAGTTCAAATAAAATAAACAAGTAAATAACAGGGTGAGAATGTGGTGAATCTGAAAATGTGGTAAAAGTCAGACAAGGGCTTTTCTTTTTCTGGATTGCTTTAGGGAATTTTTTGGGTTTAGGAAATGGGTGGGCACTGGTCAATTGGTCCTTTCGAAAACACTATTGGTTGGGTTTAGGGAAGGAGGAGGGTGGATTAGTCGATTGGTCAGTCAGTCAGTCGACAGCAGCCTCTGGTGGATTTACGTGAGAACAACAGGTGCGAATGGCACTCACAAGAAAAATTTGAGATGTGAAAAAGTGTACACAGCAGCCTCTAGTGGATTTGCAAAAACAAAAACAGCAAAAAAAACGTAGCTCCTTGAACGTATTTGGTGCTCTCCAGAAATGTATATAAAGGTATATTTTCAGAACGAGCCTGGGTTGCATAAGCGTGCAGTTATATTCTCGTAAAAGTAAAGCTAAAAGTACAGTACTTCCAGGCAAGTTTTGTCCACATTATAGGTGCATAAGCCAAACTGATTTCAGTTATTTCACTGCCTACAACAGTAAAAATCAAAACCATACAAAACAAAAGGCTTTGGATGAGATCTGTGAGAAACTAATGCCACACACAGGAAAGGTTTGATGATAAAATCATTTAAATTTTCTTTAAATCTTAACAATTTAAACAATGTCTTTAGGTGTGATATCCTTAGTTGAGCAGAATAACGGACTATGGTAAATAGAATTTTTAGAAAATTATACACACCTAATGGCCACTCCACTTCATGTCAAATCACCACCTCACGTGTGCATTATTTCTTACTAATTCAATGGCCCATTCTTTACATATGCAACTTCTTCCTAGTGATAGCAAAGCTGATTTTTCAGGATTCGTTACTCTGTTACCTTTAGAAATCATTTTAATATTGACATTTGATGCTGGTTATCAATGTTGAAAACAGATGTAATATTTATTTACAAAAATTAATATTTTTGTGCTTTTTTGTATGTTTTTACTTATAAATTTTAAAGGCGATTGGTATTCATGCTTTTTAAGCAATGTGCTAACTAATTAGACTGTACAGGGGGGTAATGGAAAATTTAGCGAATGATTTACTGAAACACACACACACACAAACACTAGCACAACAGCCCCTTTTCATACGGTCCAGTGCCATTTATAAACAAATGCACATTAGGATGCTGATGATGATGTTAGTGATGATGAGGTGAATCTAATCTATACTAACAACATAAGTGCAAATGGGTTCAAACATGCTGTTTAGGGCACTAAATAATGCTGCAAACACCAGCAAACTGACTTGATACTTTATACTCTCAAAATCATTGCTTCATGTTGTTATGAAGCGGACAGGAGACAGAGGTAAGGAAACGTTAGGGTGTTTATTAAATGACAACAAGGAGCACATGAAGGATAGCCAGGAGGATCAGGAATGATGTTGGGGTCTTTTCCTCCGTGGCTGGGTAACAGGGATACACGAGGATGGACAGCACACACCAGATACAGCTGACAGAGGATGACACAGACTTGGAAGGACTGGAAGACAGGACGATTCGGGTGGACCAGGAAGACTAGGAGGAATACAAAGAGAACAGGTAAGTAAAGCGTTTGTTTTAGCTGAGGATGACTACGCTGAGTGGTCGCTCAGTTGTCCGCTTTCGTCGAGACGAGCCCGGACAATGAGCGACTGGAGTGCTGTGCTTTTATCTGGTGCTCGTGAATGTGATGCAGCTGTGTGCTCATTAGAAGTCAGGTGATGGTGATCTTCGTGAGTGGGGATCGTGAGAGCCTGACCAATCCGTGACAGTACCCCCCTCCCCAGGGCCCGCTCCTGAGGGCCGACACCTCCGACGCCGTGGTGGTCTCCCTCTGCCTCTAGGCGCTGGGAACTCAGGGTGGCTCTCATGAAACTCCACCATGAGACTAGGATCGAGAATATCAGCTCTGGGAACCCATGTCCTTTCTTCGGGGCCGTACCCTTCCCAGTCCACCAGGTACTCCAACTGGCCACCACGACGTCGGGAACGCAAGATCTCCTTCACTGCGTAGACGGCTCCTTCTTCTAGGAGCAGTGGAGGAGGGGGTTCCTCTTCGTGGTCAGGCTCTGTGGAGGGAAGAACAGGATCGTGATAGGGTTTCAGGAGTGATACGTGGAATGTAGGGTGAATACGGTAGTGAGAGGGTAATTGTAGTTTGTAGGTGACGGGGTTAACCTGTTCCACGATGGTGAAGGGACCAACAAATCGGGGACTTAACTTGCGAGAGGGCAGTCGCATGCGTATGTCCCGGGTGGATAGCCACACCTTTTGTCCGGGTGTGTATCTGGGTTCTTCAGACCTTCTTCTATCGGCGGTTACCTTGCTTCGACGGACTGCCCTCTGCAGATGTTGATGAGCCTCGTCCCAGACTCTCTCGCTCTCCCGGAACCAGTGATCCACTGCGGGGACATCAGATGGTTCGCCATCCCAGGGAAAGAGCGGTGGTTGGAAGCCCAGGACGCACTGGAATGGCGTGAGTCCGGTGGAGGGTTGCCGCAGTGAATTTTGGGCATATTCTGCCCAGCCCAAATACTGGCTCCAGGAGCTCTGGTGACCACTGCAGAAGGTCCTCAGGAACCGTCCCACCTCCTGAATCTTCCTCTCTGTCTGCCCGTTGGTTTGGGGATGATATCCAGAAGAGAGGCTGACGGCCACACCTAGGAGCTTGAAGAAGGCTTTCCATAGACGTGAGATGAACTGTGGACCTCTGTCCGACACAATATCTTCTGGAATACCAAATGACCTGAAGACTTGATTAAAGATATTGTCGGCTGTTTCAAAGGCTGTGGGAAGACCTTTCAGAGGGATTAGTTTGACAAACTTTGAGAATCTATCTACGATGACTAGAATACAGGTATTACCTTCTGACGAGGGGAGGTCAGTGATAAAGTCCACTCCTAGGTGTGACCAGGGACGGTTCGGAATCGGCAAGGGATGGAGCTTTCCAGCGGGTAGATGACGTGGGCTCTTGGATTGGGCACAGTCCTTACAGCCCTGAACATATTGCCTCACATCCCTTGCCATGTTTGGCCACCAGAATCGTTGGGATACTAGCGAGAGAGTATTGTTGATCCCTGGATGTCCAGTGCCTAGCGAGGTATGTAAGGAGTGGATCAGATCTACCCGGTGTTCAGGTGGTATGAACTGCCGATGAGGAGGGCATCCCGGCGGAGCAGGGGCTTCCGGAGTGGCAACGACTGGAGGAGCGTTCCAGGTGATCGGACAAATGGAGATGTGTTCGGGAAGAATCTTCGTTGGGAGTTCTTCATGATCGTGATGCTCGTGTAAACGAGAGAGAGCGTCTGCTCTTAGATTCTTGGGTCCTGGACGATAGGAAATGGAGAAATCAAAACGTGAGAAGAAAAGTGACCATCTGGCTTGACGTGGACATAGTCTCTTGGCCTCTTTGATATATTGGAGGTTTTTGTGATCTGTGATCACCTGGAACGGATGTTTGGCTCCCTCCAACCAGTGACGCCACTCCTCCAAGGCTAGCTTGATTGCTAGAAGCTCCCTGTCTCCTATGCTGTAATTCTGCTCCGCCGGGCTCAACTTCCGAGAGAAATAGGCACAGGGATGCAGTCGGGGCGGTGTATCATGATGTTGGGATAATACTGCCCCGACGCCGGTGGTGGATGCGTCCACTTCCACCACGAAAGGAAGATTTGGGTCAGGATGAGTCAGGAGTGGGGCCCTTGTGAACTCCTTCTTAAGAAGGCGGAAGGCTGCGGCTGCTTCTTTGGTCCACTCCAGTCCTTTGGGTTTACCCTTGAGGAGATTAGTGAGAGGTGATGTAATCCTGCTGTAGTCCTTGATAAACCGTCTATAAAAGTTAGCAAACCCAAGAAACCTCTGGAGCTCCTTAATGGAAGTGGGTTCTGACCAGGATAGAACAGCCTCAATTTTCTTCCCATCCATACGTATACCGGTTTGGTCAATGATGTATCCCAAGAAATGAATCGACTTCTGGTGGAATGAGCATTTCTCCGCTTTGAGGTAGAGGTGATGTTCTCTCAATGTGTGTAGGACCTCCGCAACGTGTTGGCGATGTTCGGCCTCACTCCGGGAGTAAATGAGGATGTCATCTATGTACACTATTACAAAGTGGTGAAGAAACTCCCGGAGGACTTCATGAATGAAGTTTTGGAATACGGAGGGGGCGTTGACCAGACCGTAAGGCATGACCTCATATTCATAGTGGCCAGTAGGGGTCACGAATGCTGTCTTCCATTGGTCCCCCTCACGTATTCTTATCAGATTATACGCGCTGCGGAGGTCCAATTTAGTGAAGACTTTAGCTTCTCGGAGCTGTTCCAAAGCGGCTGGTACCAGAGGAAGGGGATATCGGTATTTTACTGTACCGTTATTTAGGACCCTGTAGTCGATGCATGGACGCAGCCCTCCGTCCTTCTTGGCCACAAAGAAGAAGCTTGAGGCGGCTGGTGATTTTGAGTGACGTATGTACCCCTGACTCAGAGCCTCCCTTATGTAATCTTCCATTGCCTGATTCTCTGGAAGCGAGAGCGGGTAGATCCTACCTCTTGGCAACTGGGCATCTGGAACTAGGTCGATCGCGCAGTCCCATGGCCGATGCGGCGGTAGCTGGGAAGCTCTCTTGGGGCAGAAGACATCATGAAAGGAGCTGTACTCCTTAGGAATGTGGATAGACTGCTTCTCAGGAGGACTCTCGACCGATGTTGTAAACAAAGAAATGGGGTTCCGACCTTGAAGAGGGAGATTTGGAAAACAGGTAGGTGTACATCCAGATCCCCATTTCTTTATCTCTCCTGTGCCCCAAGAGATGATGGGATCGTGCTTCACCAGCCACGGGCGCCCTAGAATGATGTCCATATTTGCACCCTCCAGAACCAGAAATTGAATCCTCTCTTGATGTAACAACCCCACTTGAAGAAGGATGTCTTCGCATTGTCGATGGATACGGGTCGAAGATCGAGTGCACTGGGTTATCGGTTGTATCTGGTATATATGCGAGGACGCCTCAGTACGTAGGTGGAGTTGACGACAGAGGGATTGGGAGATGAAGTTCCCTGCTGACCCGGAGTCGATGAGGGCTGTGACAAGGAGAGAAATAGAGGCAGTAGTTATTTGTACGGTGGTAGTAAGTGGTTTACATTGTTCAATATTCGTACTGAATACACTCACTGAAGTCCGAATGGGACGAAGGGGACACTCCATACGGGTGTGTCCACTGACACCGCAGTATAGACACAGACCCCGGGTCAGCCTCCTCTGTCGTTCCGCTGATGTCAGTCTTCCAGACTCTATTATCATGGGTTCTGGTTCTGGAGAGGCTGTTGACTCAGGCGATTGGAGGAGTGCAGACGAGGGGGTGATGGTGTCCTGTTGATAGGAACGGAGACGATCGGAACATCGGAGAGAATGTTGGATGAATCTCTCCAGACCCATAGTATCATCTAATGTGGCCAGCTGGATTCGGAGAGTGGGTTCCAAGCCGAGCCGGTACGTGGTCAACAACGATCTCTCATTCCATCCACTTGCAGCTGCTAGAGTGCGAAACCGGAGAGCATATTCCTGTGTAGATAGAGTACCTTGCTTTAGATGATACAGCTGCTCTCCAGCGGCTACTTCCCCATCAGAACGTCCAAACACCTCTTTGAAATACTCCGTGAAGGTAGTGATGGAATTCATGACCGGCCCGGCTTGGTTCCAGATCGTCTCAGCCCATTTAAGTGCAGGCCCAGAGAGTAGTGATACGATGTAGGCGATCTTTGACTTATCTGTGGGATATAGAGAAGGTTGCATTTCGAATATGAGGGAACATTGTAACAGAAAACCATTGCACTCCCCCGCTCCGCCTGAGTAGGGCGCTGGTCGGGCCATGGGACTGGAAGGAAGGGCCGAAGAAGAAACTGTGGAGGCGGAAGTGCTCGGTGCTGGTGGTGCGTTGGAAAGTGGAGCTGGTGGCTGTAGAATCCGCTTCAACTGGTCCACCAGCTCTTGAAAGTGATCGGGGGTGCTCATGTTGTCGTCGTTATTGGTCCGGGCTTCTGTTATGAAGCGGACAGGAGACAGAGGTAAGGAAACGTTAGGGTGTTTATTAAATGACAACAAGGAGCACATGAAGGATAGCCAGGAGGATCAGGAATGATGTTGGGGTCTTTTCCTCCGTGGCTGGGTAACAGGGATACACGAGGATGGACAGCACACACCAGATACAGCTGACAGAGGATGACACAGACTTGGAAGGACTGGAAGACAGGACGATTCGGGTGGACCAGGAAGACTAGGAGGAATACAAAGAGAACAGGTAAGTAAAGCGTTTGTTTTAGCTGAGGATGACTACGCTGAGTGGTCGCTCAGTTGTCCGCTTTCGTCGAGACGAGCCCGGACAATGAGCGACTGGAGTGCTGTGCTTTTATCTGGTGCTCGTGAATGTGATGCAGCTGTGTGCTCATTAGAAGTCAGGTGATGGTGATCTTCGTGAGTGGGGATCGTGAGAGCCTGACCAATCCGTGACACATGTACTCTCTTCCCATAAATTTTCCATCTGAAAGCAAAACTCCTACAGATGCATATGCTATAAATTTAGCCACAAAAATTACCCATAATTAGTCATTAGAACATGTTGTGCGCTGTTCTAAATAGATATTAAAATATTTTCAAACATAGCTAGAGATGGTACAGATTCCACATGTAGTGTATCTTTAAGCTCATTCTATACACACTGAGCAGAATTAGAATATGCAAATTGACCTTTAATAAGAGTATATCTCTTGATCTAAAACCTCTTTTCAGTGCAAATGTATTTTAACCTGACATTTGATTTTTACTCCAAAACGAGTTTTTGTCAATGCAAGAAATTACTAAATCTGACCCTTAATATCTTGGAAACATCTGAAGCATCTCCGCCAAATGTGAGCAGGGCATCACAAAGACAATGGGATATCCCATGACACTGGGCAGAGCAGGATGAGGTCATGGGTTACAGGAGACCTTGTTTGTGAGGTAAGCGATCAGCCAGCTTTGATCTCTCAGGTAAAGCTTATTAGGCCTGCAGGCAACATCACACCTGCCACAAAGCCTGCTGTCACTTCCACATCTGATCGCAATTATTCCTCAGTTAACGGCACCAAGCTATTAACTCGCCACACAAATCCCACCAAGGATGACAGGACTCATCAATCTTGCGCCGTCGCTCGTCGGAGAGACACTGCTGCGCTGTTAAGTGTTGCTCTTACGTCCCAAGAAGCTCTGCGCTGACAGACAAGTCTGATTCGCGGGCAAAGACAATATATGAAAGTCTTTTTAGTTCTACGTTTACACTCTCACTTCATCCGTTTGCTTTGCTTGGACAGTTGCATCAAGTCTTTGAAAACTTGCAGCAGGGATAACTTTTCAGACGTTTGGCTCTCGCTCTCAGGAGCCCACAATGAGTGTGAAAGTATCCTGTATGAGTTCACCAGCGATGTCCCGAGGGTCGTCTCTCTTGGGTAAGACTCTGACAGAACATGAGGGCTGCTATGATTGTACTGGCAGAGACATTGGTGGTTTTTTCGCAGAGCCCTCCCGTCTCTGGGCTCCTCATGTTGTGGATGTGTTTTCAACATGCCCAGCGGGTTCTTGACTGTCCACAAAGGCCTCTTCATTCACAGGCGCAGAATGCCAGCTGGTGTGAGCACTAACCAAATAATGACTCTATCTGCTCCAGCCCACTGACCTGCAGCAACAACACACATGACACCCTGTGGACCCCGAGCAATGTTTTGTGGGAAAAAAATGTTGGATCATGAGGAGAACTAAAAAGGTATTATTACTACGAAGAGTTGGAAGACAGAAGGGCCGGGGGTTTTAGAGTGAAGCCAGTCAGTTACGCACATCTACACAAACAAAAAGCCAACTCAGCTCAGGGTAAAACTCATTTCCAGTGACCATTTACACTGGAGTCGAGCTAAATTAGGTTAAGAGGGAAAAACATCTTGGTACAGAGCAGAAGAGTATTGTCTTTGCAGTGTTGTATTTAAGACACTAATACAATAGGGAGTTCAAAATGGGAAATTATTATAATTTATGATGTTTATGTATGGTATTTGTATCTCAGGGTTGTTGATTTAACAGATTAATTAATTTAATTAGCTAGGAAAATAATTTATCTTTAAATATTATATCATTCTCCTGGTGTTTGTGTGGGTTTCCTTCAGGTACTACAGGTAATTTGAATAAGCTAAATTGGCCGTAGCTTATGTGAGTGTGTGCAAGAGTGTGTGGGTGTTTCCCAGTGTTGGGCTGCGGCTGGATGGGCATCTGCTGCGTAAAACATGTGCTGGATAAGTTGGCGGTTCATTCCGCCGTGGCAACCCCAGATTAATAAAGGGACTAATAAATAATATATCTTTAATTTTATAGTTTAATGAAGTGACTTTTTGGCCATTTTATCTGTTTGAAACAATATATTTTATAAGAAACAATATTTAGAAAAAAATGATTTGTACAATAACAGAAAAAAGCAGGTTTTTGTACCACACTTTACAGAAGCAACCTCGACAATATATCACTTGATGCATAACAATATTATATTTACAAAGTTTTTTCAATGTCAAAAAAGTTGCCCAAGCAAAAGTCAAGTTCCCACATTAAAGTTCATTCATTCCTTCGGCTTAGTCCCTTATTTATCATGGGTCACCACAGCAGAATGAACTGCCAACTATTACACAGTGGATGCCCTTCCAGCTGCAACCCAGTACTGGGAAACACCCATACACTCTCACACATACACTATGGCCAATTTGGTTTATTCAATTCACCTATAGCGCATGTCTTTGGAGTGTGGGGGAAACTGGAGCACCCGAAGGAAACCCACACGAATATGGTGGAGAACATGCAAACTCCACAAAGAAATGCCAACTGACCCAGCCGGGACTCGAATTAGCAACCTTCTTGCTGTGATGCGACAGTGCTACCCACTGCGCTACTGCGCTGCCCCAGATGAATTATAATTGTTAAATTTGTTAAATTCCTGAGCCATCAGGCTGCCCACATTGAAATTCAACAGCATAAATAAAAAACAACAAGAATATAGAATATTTTGCATATATTTCTTTACATTGAAATTCAATAGGGCATTCATAGTGAGCGATTTATACCTTTCATCTGAATGAATCAGCCATTTGAATACATTTTATTGTATTTTTTAATTGCCACAATATGTAATTAAAGCTATTTTAACAGTGGACAGCCCTAATATTTAGTTCTGCCTGCCATCTGACTACTGTTATTTTATTTAATATTTTAATTTTAATATTTGTATGTTATTTTAGGTTATTTATGCATTTCTTTTACCATTTAATCTTAGTTTGGAATAATCTTCAATTAAACATTTCGCCAAAATATTCACTCAAGTTAGATCACTGAAATCTGGTGTGTATTTTAAATGATTCACTCAACCGATTCTTTAACAAACAGGAAGACTGACGAATCAATCCAATTTTTTCATTCCTACATCATTTATTAGTCTCTGGTCGTATTGCTATACACATATTTCACAGAAAATAGCATTAAAGTGAGAATGACACTTGATAAATTATACCTAAAGCAAGAATGAAATAATTACTAATAAATTATTACGCATGCTAACAAAAAAATCCACATGAGAGCCTTAAAATATGCTAAAATTAGGAATATGTTTTTTCTCTCAATATTCGCACTCCTCATGATCCATTCGATATGCAAGAAGCCTTGTAATATTTTTATATTATATATGATTGTTTACCCCATCAGTACTGCTATAAATGCAGGCAGATTTTAGAAGGTAGAGCTTGTCAGGTCAAAGCAGATGGAGCAGGACGGCCTCATTCGCCTTTAAGTGTAAGTACTAAATTACCTTGGCCTTTCACCCAGTTAGCTTTAGACTATGTAAGGGATTATCAATCATAATATTCCTTCAGTCACCTCTAAGGGAGGACTAGTGTAGCTGTCTTTGACTATTTACAATCTGTGTTACGCCTGAGAGCTGAAGCCCACAGGATTTCAAGTATGCATTTGTGGAGTAATGTTATTATTCTGAAAGCTCAGACCAACACAGCAAATAATGCATTGTGTTTTTAAATGTTAAACTATTATTATTATTATTATTATTATTAAAGTTTAATGGTGTTATGGTAATTAAGAGTAATCATACTCATTGTGAACTGGCCTGAAAGGATTAAATGAAATTTCTGCTATCATTTCAACACAATAGATATTTTGAAGACTGTTGGGAACCAGTTGCCTTTCACTTCAGCATTGTTTTTTTCATACTATGAATGTCAATGGTTACAGACTTCAACATTCTGCGAAGTGTTTTCCTTTGTGTTCAACAAAAAAAAGTTCATAAAGGTTTGGAACCATTTGAGATTGAATAAATGATACGTTTTTGAATGAACTCTCGCTTTACAATATTTTATTATTGTAAGGAGGGAATAAGTGAGCTAAAATCATGTTTGTGGCATGTCAGCTCAGGTTGATATTGATATAAAAGCAAAAAGCGAATGCAAAAATGCCAATATTAAAACTCATCTAAATGCAGACATACTGTCAGAAGCGGCATTTTGCTTTCATTATTCAGTCAAACCACATCATTAATTTGGAAACGGACAGAGACTATTAAACTAGAGTATTCACTATTAAAGGAGCGTTTAGGCCAAATAACCAATTTTTGGCCAATTTTTTGCACATCAAGTTTTAAATAGCAGAATTGACATTTATTCAAGTGACCTGCACTATTATAGTTTCAATCAAATCCAAACTCATCTCCAAGCAACAAATGTTAGTTGTTTTGATTCCAAATGAATCAGTCTTTTGACTGAATCAAATGAGTAAATGATTCAATGACTCACTCATAAAATGGCTGAATAAATTCCTCAATTAATTTTTTTGTAACTAGTAAACAACAGACGAATTCATTCATTCTCTTTTCGACTTAGTCCCTAATCCAGGGTCGCCTAATCGGAATGAACCGCTAACTTATCCAGCATATTTTTTACACAGCGGATGCCCCTCCAGCTGCAACCAATCACTGGGAAACATTCATATACTCTCATTCTCACACATACACTATGGACAATTTAGCTTACCCAATTCACCTATAGCGCATGTCTTTGGACTTGTGGGGGAAACTAGAGCACCCGGAGGAAACCCACGCAAACACGGGGAGAACATGCAAACTCCACACAGAAATGCCAACTGACCCAGTCGAGGCTCGAACCAGCGACCATCTTACTGTGAGGCAACAGTGCTACCCACCGCGCCGCCCCAGTCGAATTATAATTGTTCAATTTGTTAAATTCCATTCTGATCTATTCAAGGAATGCTCTCTGTAGTATGACGTTGTGGGAAGTTTTTGAACGGCTGGTATGGAATTAGAATACACTGCATGTGTGTGTGTACGTGTTTACTGAGGGAGGTGTTGAACATTTATTCTGGATACGCTCCCAATGTAACACTTCAATAAAGCGTCCAGCCAACATTGATTCTGAGCCTGGGAAGTCTTGCATGGTGGTCCACGGTAAGTCCTTTTTTTGAATAACACAATGGCAAACAAATGCACACACTTAATCAAAAGATACACTACCAACATAAAATAGAAGATTCCCAGCAACATTCAGTGCTTTTCAAGGTCTTTGGACTGAACAACCACAGACACAGTCCAAACGAAAAGGAACTCTTCCAATTCACAATTTGCGACATTACCTTTCTGCTGGGATATTTTTGCTCAGACATGTGCGTTCCATTACTTTTCCAGAACTCCAGCACGGTGTTATTTTAGCTGTAAAGCTGATACTGTCTTGATCGTGCAAACCACATTCGAGTTGATCCAGGCAGCAGCCTGTAAGCTGGGATCGGACGTGCCCCTGCGCCACAGCCGATGATTGTATGGCGGGGGGTGACTTTCTGACCTGTTCACATGGCTAATAAAACATTCATAGAGGGAGAGGAATTCCAGTGTATAGTTTTGCCCCGTCTGTGATGTTTGGAATCCTGCAGTGACCCCATAGAGAGCGCCATTCTGTCTGCAGACAAAGGCCTGCTGTTTCTCTCCGTATCATCGAGGACTAGACCAACACTAGTGACTGCTCGCTGCAAAGCTAATCAAATATTTTCCTTACACCACAGAATTAGTCTCAATAAATACGTTTTTGGCTTGATTTTTCCTCTACAGATTCATCAAGCACCACACTGGTGCTATAGTTCACGCAGGTGGTCAAAGGATTTTCTCTTTTCTTGTGTGGGGAGAAAAGTGGCCTCTTGTGTGAAGGAATATTACGTTGGATTGCTCTTACGATGGCCTGATTTGCCCAAATTGCTTGGCTTGTGTGTTAGAAAAATATTCCACAGATCTCTTTGTTGTTATTTGGATTTTAATTGGGTTACGACACTGCAATGCTTCACTTTAATTATGCTTAACCCCTGTCAGTAAAGTCCAAAGAGGCCTATGAAATATGAATTGCCCTGTCTGTGCATTATTCCTTCGAGAGCGCTTTAAGATGGTTCGCACAATCATTTCTTAATGAAAGAGTCGTTCTGAAGTGTGCTAAAGTAATCCACTTGGCACAAGAGGCTTTTCGGCTAAACAAATGATGGAGTATTTCTGCTGGATTTATGTCCATTCACTTTCCTGAGCCGCAGGCACTTTCATCTCACAATAGACACTTTATGTAGCTGTCCATGTTTGCCATGAATCATTGTGAGGGCTATTTTTTGTTGGTCATCTCTCAGTGTCTAAGTCTTGCGTTTCCCACTGATGAAAATAGAAAGCACTTCTCATCAGATTCTCTTTATATTTTAAAGGGAGCCTCGTCTTTTTGTGAGAATGCCATGTTAAAATAGATCAAATCTACACTCCTGGTAGAAAAAGCTTCCTGAGTTACAGTCTCTGCTGTATTTACAAAGACAGAGTTATATTCATTAAAGTCTAAGCGGTGTGCTGTCATTTCCTGAACACGTCCCAGAGGCCCATGACCTTCACCTTCACGGCAAAGTCTTAAACCCCAGTGGGTGGCTGCCAGGGAGAAATTACAATCAAAAGAAATGGGTAGCTCTTGTGATTTAACAATGGCTTGACAGGGATTATAAAACATATAGAAATATAATGAGAAGAATAAACCTTTTGTATTTGTGGCCCAACTTTAATGGTTTGTAAATACAGTTCTTTGGCTTCACGCTGTCTTCCATGGATGGCTTTCATGGAATAATATTTTTTCCAAGCAACAATATTATTTGGTTTAACAGATTCCTCTTTCAAAAGACAAATAATTTGGTAATTTCCGTTCACATAAAGTATCGTTTTTTTATTTTTGTAACTTGCACTGACAAGGAAAATCCTTAATGCCGGGAATTGCTGATGAGTATTTTTTCAATAATGGAATATTTTGGAATAATATTTGCCTCTTTTGTCAGCGTTCAAGCAGAAAAGTGTGGCTGTACTTCCAAGCAAAACGTTAATGAAAGTCTTCATCCAACATGTACACGCCGTTCAAATTCCAAACAGCTGCATTGTAATTCCTGACCGATGTGTAAATTACATTTTAACATTAGGTTTCTGCTGTATACAAATCATATATTTTAGAGCAAGAGAGAGAGAGAGAGAGAAAGAGTTACTGTTAAGAAGGTCAGTTAACATTTTCGGTAACACTTTAGGTCAAGTACCAGTTCCCACCATTACTTACTGGCTTACTACTTGCTTATTAATAAAATATTTTATGTTTATTAGTACTTATAATGTGATCTTATTCTACATCCCTTTTCCTTCCAAATACCTAAACACATTTAATACCTTACTGTTATAAAGCAGCAGGGCTGGAAATTAACCTTTTTCCTTGGTAGCACCGGTGCTACTAACTTTAAAAATGTAGGCGCACCAGCCAAATTTTAATTGCACCAACCCATACTAAAAGTTTCATATTAACAGATTTATTGCATTTGAAATCAACACTAATCAAAACTAACAAACAAAAAAAAATGTACATGCTTGAATGAGGTGAACGACACTGAGTTAACGATATTAACTGTGCTGTTCTCAAGGCTGATGTCTGATATTGCACAGATGATATTGACATATAACTTATTTTTTGCATACGTCATCTCAATAGCAATAACGTTTTTTTTTTAATAAGTTGCAATATTAGTTTAACCTTAGTAAATGCATGCTCTTTTGCGATGGTGAATCGCACGACTGACAGCATCGTGACGATTAAATGAAGGATTGAAGAATCTTAAAATATCTTGTGCTTAAAATGTGTAGACACACTATTACCTGAAAACTCCGTTCCTCTGGCTTTACGGTGAATAGCTTTAGTCATTTTCATAGTGGACTTTAACCCACTAGAAGTCTTTTATCCACTCTTCGAAAAGTTTAAACGGTGGGTTACCATTCAACACAAGAACACTAATACGATGTGCCATTATTTGTAACTTTTCTAAAACACAATCTGTCAGTGTTATTTTAATTCTCCATACAAACAGATGTATATGGGCAATCCAGAGTCGTAGTCAAATTAACAGGCAGATGGTCACAAGGCAGGCAGCAAACAGGAATAAACAAATTAACAAGGCAAAAATAAAAAACACGGCAAAGGCAGACAAAGGAAACGCGTTGAAATGTCACTATAACAGAAAACAAGACTCAGCCATGTGTGTCTCAAAGTCAGCTGTATATATGTGTGTGTGTGTAATCAGTACTTCAGCAGCATCAGCTGTGTGTATGCAATCAATCAGGATCTGAAACCGGTTGTGTGTGTGGAGCATGACTGGGTCTTGTAGTCCAGAAATGGTGGATTTGTAGTCCTTAAGCGATCTGCAGCTACTAGATTGCTGGTGATCATGACAGTTACTGTGTTACATGGTATTTTATTTATTTCACATTACTTCAGTTTATTTTATATGAAAATAAAAACCTCTTTTTTGGTAATGTCGCGCCAGTAGGTAGTGCTGTCGCCACACAGCACGAAGGTCGCTGGTTCGAGCCTCGGCTGGGTCAGTTGCCATTTCTGTGTTGAGTCTGCATGTTCTCCCCACGTTCACGTGGGTTTCCTCCGGGTGCTCCGTTTTCCCCCCCAAGTCCAAAGACATGCACTACAGGTGAATTGGGTAAACTAAATTGTCCGTAGAGTATGTGTGTGAATGAGAGTGTATGGGTGTTTCCCAATGATGGGTTTCTGCTGGAAGGGCATCTGCTACGTAAAACATATGCTGGATAAGTTGGCGGTTCATTTCGCCGTGGCGACCCCAGATTAATAAAGGGACTAAGCCGAAAAGAAAATGAATGAATGAATGAATAAAAACCTCCATCACTAAATTCCCATCCCATGTGGGAATATCAGGTGTAATTTAGTCTAATTTTCACCATTACATTTAGCAATTTAACCAAATAACCCCATATTTCATGCTCGATGGCGTTCTGTATAAATTGCTTGGATTACGGTCGAGTGTTTGATCAGTGTGCAACTGTGTGAGTGAATTGCGGCCTCTGGCTCACCTCTGCATTCAGTTCCTCAAAATAATGTCTGCCAACATCTTATTCCAAGACCCTTCCTTAACTTCACATCGCAAACAACCCAATCTGCATTATCCCAGTTCTTTTCACCATGCAGATTCCATCAGAACACTTAAAGCTCTGAGTGATATCATTCATGTAACATTAAGACCCCTACATTCGAGAGGGCTTTTAAAAACCACATCATGTTCTATCTCTGTTAGAGCCATCAACCGCATAGCATTTAATGCATTAAAAATGTGCTCACACTGATCCTGGGACTCAGAATCATATATGGAAATGAACTGGCATTGGTTTTTATGCAGACATAAATAATAAACAGCAGGGCTGGTAAAATGATCCAGAGTCTTACATTTATCCCCAAGATAGTATTAATTAGATTTATCTGCTGCTCTGGCTCACTCTTCCTGCGACAAACTATATTTTACAAACTCAATGAATCTGAATACCCAAAGGTAGCATTAGCGTCTCTCTCCCCTGGCTCTGTAACCCTGCTAGTCTATATATTTTTATTGGCAAGAGTTTCAAAAGGCCCTACAGAAATGCACACAGGTAAAGAAACGTGCTGGATGTGTCTAGACATTTGAGGTCAGGACACTTAGTCAGTTTGGATGCTTCGTGCAGCGACTACAAACAGATGTCTGTCGCGGTATATTGTGTCTGAATGTTTTGGATGGTTTCGAAATTGAGTATTGCAAAAGTGGATTTGGGATTGGTATGTTGGCATTCAGCAGTGAGCTAGACAGGGTTTTCTGTGGTGCTTCTGAACAAAATACAGCATGATGTCATGCGAAAGCTTTCATTACGCTAAACTGAACTCTTCTGGATGCACTGCGAAGTATAAATAATGGCTTCACAACATCTAATATATCATCTTGACACAGAAAAATGTGCGCATGTGATATTTCATTCAACAAGCACAGCGAAGATATCTTTTACTCTACACTCCAAAATAAATCAAAGAATATGTAATGTAAAATGCTGTCTAATAATGTTTAAGACTGACCATTAAGTCTAAAATAGGCTCAAATTCAACTTTTTTTTCTTTCTTTGGAGCATTTAAAACACGTATATGTGTCATTGGTGATTTATGTCTGATTTTTTATGCTCTGATTGGCTTGTAAAGTAAACCTTAGCTCTCTCAATGCCGTGAAATGGATGAGCTTTCACTTAAAAGTCTGTATCAAATATCATTTCGACTAAAAGACTTTAGCGATGTGCTTGCTCTTTTGTCCTACATACAACACTCAGGCTTCATACACTAACTGTTAAGAAAGAATAATAAAAGGAGGCAAAAAAATTACGTGGACACAAAGATGAATAGGAGAGCTGAACAGCAGAACAATGACGTTTGTTTGGCATTTGGTTAGGTACTTTTGGAAACATTTAGTCCAAGAAGTCATCAAGTGTTTCTAAAACCTCCAATTGACTGTTTTGTTTGGATGCAGATTAAGGTAAGCCAAAAAAACACCATATAAATATTATCTTTAGGGCAGTGAGATAAAGGGGAATGTCTCCAGCTCCTTTCAGACATTTAAAAAATATGTTATTATGGTGGCTTGAGATTTTCACACATTTCATACATTTGTTTATGAATAAAATGTTTGAGTGGTGCAGTTTTTATTACATTATAAGCATCTATAACTTTTTTTTCTTTGAGCATTATAAACTCTAGAGCAGGGGTCACCAAACTTGTTCCTGGAGGGCCGGTGTCCTGCAGATTTTAGCTCTAACCCTAATCAAACACACCTGAACAAGCTAATCATGCTCTTACAAGGTATACTTGAAACAAGTATACAGGCAGGTGTGTTGAGGCAAGTTGGAGCTAAACCCTGCAGGGACACCAGCCCTCCAGGACCGAGATTGGTGACCCTTGCTCTAGAGGATGGATAGTAAAGCCTAAAGTGTCTTCTTTTCGAAGACACATGAACTGTGAATGTAGACCAATTTATTTAGCAACTGTTACTGCTTAAGTTTGGGAAGGTCATTTTTGAGAAAATCCCTCTGACAGTGAGGAAAAGACTGACACGGATATAGTCTCAGAAAACTTTTTACAGAAATCTCATTTTGCATGCTATCTTCATCAAATTTGAAATATAAATTCATGAGACACTTGGCTTTCAATGTATTTTTTCTAGGTAATTACATTAACGTTTTCCTGTGTTTGTATATGGAAAAACAAATATTAAGCACAATATAGTTTTTCTTTCTCATTACTTCATAATTTATAATTTTTCATATTTTTTTGCATGAAACTTTCTAGATGGACCATAGTAAAGCTCAAAGTGTCTCCTTTCCAATGATACCTAATTCATGTTTGTAGCGCCCTGGGGTCAAGAACTGTTACTATTTAAATTTAGGTAGGTGTAAATCCCCAAAAGTGAGTGCTGCTAACAGGTTTAATCCACAGTAAAATAAAGTAAACAAACAAGCATTGTTGCAATTTGGAACACTGTTTGCTAAAATCTGTGTCTACACCTGACGCAATGCATGCAACACAACCATACACAATAAAACTCCTCCTAATAACAATTTTTCCCACACTATATGCAGCATGGGATGCCACACCAAATCCGACAGCAAACTGGTGTCACATTCTATGTCTGATTTAGTACAAGCACTTTCACTGCCTCTAACATGAAGGAAAAATAGCTGCATGACACAATGATTGAGTCAAGTGTTGACACACTGTAAGGAAGACACGGAAAGCAATACAAAGCCCATCTTGTAATCTTCAGAGGCATCTCTATTAATATTTAATAGCTTAGATAATGCTGTGCCTTTTTGTTTCTCCTCCTACTACATGTAAATCAGTGGGCGGAGCTAAAAAGGTTAATGATGCAGAAGTAGCCATGGATCTTCTGCCTATTACATCATACTAAGACAATATCTAAAAACAAGCCATTTTAGCTGCTTAGTCTCAATAAAAGCTGTTTTTGGACTACATAAGGAGTTCTGAAATGTTCAGGATGTTTACTACAATGGCATTATATGTCAGAAGATTACGGGACACTTGATTTCTCAATTCATGACCCCTTAAACAATTTCTATGCAAATATTGTGATAGCAGTCTTGACAACACTGCATGTCTTAAGTCAGGACAACTGCTTGTCTTTAGATCACAGCTTCATCATTTGATGGCTCATCACAGACAGTGGGCTCAAAGGTGCCATGTGGCACTCGTGTGAAGCAACTCAAAGCCAGCATGTGGCTGTTTTCATGAAGACATAGAGCATAGACAAAGCTGTGCTTGTTCTTAGACAGGACTCTGCATGGACAGAGGAGGAGTCCGTATTGAAGGATAACTAATTTTGATTGACAGAGTGTTAAAGATCAAAGCCAAGCTGGCCGAGGAGACCTACTGATCACAGCAGTCAGGGGTGAAATCATGTTAGCCATAAAGCGACAGCAGTGGGCTTTAGCAAACGGGACAGCATGAGGGAGTTTTATTACTTCTGGACCAGAACAATAGAAGCGCTGCATCTCTTCCCAAAGCCAAGTGATCTCATGCTTTAGTCCAGGGCCACCATCCAGAACTGGACAGACAAGAGGGAATCTGCCATGTGTATGGAATTCAGACCAGGATCATGGACAGATTCGGATCAGTTTGTTCTGTTTTATTCATCATGATCCTTTTTTTGGATCCAGTTCGTTTCCCTTCTGTACTACACAAAGATCCTCTGTATGCTTTAAAAACAGACAGACAGATATGTAGACAGATAGATAGAGAATTTGAATAACTTTAAGATACATTTTATAATACATTAATACATTTGATTAATTGATGCATGCTCTATACAGTTTTTTTATATATTACTATACATATTTTTTATTAATTGTTAAAAATACAGGTAATTTATTGGCATCTATAGAATCTTTTCATTCCACAAAATGTACTTTCTTAAAATATTCTTTACACTAAAAATTATTTAGAAACCATTTGGTTTTAGGAAATTAAAAAACTCTTTAAGGAACCTATAATATGGTTGATTGCAAGACTATAACTTCTTTAAATTAGAACAGACATTATAATTTGCATGAATCAAGAGATAAAAAACATGGTATTTTCTGTATTCTTTCATCTTTGTCATGCATTTGCTAATGTTTTAAATTAAGTATTTTTGCCCTTCAAGGTGGAAAGCCAGTAAAACAAACAGCTCTTTCTCAGTTATTCTGCTGGAACAAACTGTAGGCAGAAAAGAATGCACTTTGCCATTAGGTCCATTTGGCAAGATTGGCACATTGATATTGTTCAGATCCAAGAGCATGCACCAGAATTTTAAAAAGTGATTGATCACTCAAGGCATTGGAGGGATAATTGTATTTCACTTGAGTTGTGAGACACATAGCCAACACAAACGGGAAAGAAAAAACACAGAGAGCAGGCAACTACTTTCTGCCTTCTAGAAATCTCGATGTTGACAGATGGCTACTTTAAATGTATTTGCCCTGGTGCCAGAGGACCTGACCCTCTACCTTCTAATATCAGCAGCCACTTCCTTTACTCAAGGACTAAAAATACACAGAAGGAACTGCTCTTTCCATTCATTTTATACATGGCACAGCGAAAGCTCTTAGGTCAAAATTTAATTAATTATCATTGTAGAAGGGCAACGCAGTGGCGCAGTAGGTAGTGCTGTCGCCTCACAGCAAGAAGGTCGCTGGTTCGAGCCTCGGCTAGATCAGTTGGCGTTTCTATGTGGAGTTTGCATGTTCTCCCTGCGTTTGTGTGGGTTTCCTCCGGGTGCTCCGCTTCCCCCCACAAGTCCAAAGACATGTGGTATAGGTGAATTGGGTAAGCTAAAGTCCGTAGTGTATGTGTGTGAATAAGTGTGTATGGATGTTTCCCAGTGATGGGTTGCAGCTGGTAGGGCATCCGCTGTGTAAAACATATGCTGGATAAGTTGGCGGTTCATTCTGCTGTGGCGACCCCAGATTAATAAAGGGACTAAGCCAAAAATGAATGAATCATTGTAGAAAATGTCTACCATGCTACTTACATTTTAGTGCGTTGGTCAGGCATCTTTTTTACATTTAAAATTCTGTGTTGTATCAATTTGTAATAGACAAGCAAACAATGCTTGATCCCGTAAGGAACTGGCAAATTCAAATAAATGATTCTAATTATGTACTTAAAGATAATTACTTTTACATGTCATTAAAATCTTAATTTCATTATGATCTATTATGTCTCACTAAAACCAAATTTATGCACTTTCCATTTTAAACCAAATGACTCTTCCCTCATTTTAACTTGCATAAAAACAGCCTCAGGAAATCAAAGACCCATCTGCTATTTATGAAGCAAACCACACACAAATTGTTTAAGTACACGCAATTGAGTTTAGCAACACTATTTGTTTTTGCGACCCATATCAAATAACAAATCCATTGAGTTATAAGTGGTTCCCCACAGTCAATTTTAATGACAAGCCATTATAAATGATATATATCATGGTTATCTGTGGTAGCAGATCAAAAAACTAAATTAAATCAAATGAAGTCATGCCAGATGAACAAAGAGCAAACAACTGAAAGTGAGAAGATTAGAGCTGCCAATACATGAATCACATAATATTGTGATTAAAAAATTTTTGAGGCGGCAAAAATTATATATCTTGATAAATGATTCTTTCAAACAAAGAATAAACCGAATATGTGATGAAAATAAAAAAACAAATAAACAAAAAAATTATAATAATAAACAAACATATTTGGCTACGGTCAGTTGCTTATTTGTGCTGATGAATTTGATCATAAAGAATAACATAAATGATACTGACAAAAAAGTTTAGACTAAATCTTTACATTTATTTGTGTTATTTACTATATCTATTACAATCTACAGATTTCTGTTATGCTCATTCCAACCAATGAAAGATGTGTTTCTTCTGCAAAGAGCCCCACATAAAGCTCATGAATGGGAAGGAAGGGAGGAGGCGAGTAAAATAATAGTGTGTTTTACAAGACCACGGGACTACTAGCCGTTTCAAAATAAGGGACAAACATATTAGGGGAATTTGTCCTGGTAAGACAAGCCTTTTAAACAAGACCTTATGCTTATTAGCATCATTCCGTAGTTAGCTTGTTAATTAAGGAATCATTCTCAGTATCCAGAGCCAGCAGGATCCGAGACAGAATAGGACTCTCCCAGGTGCTATAGAGAGCAAGTGATGCAGTTATATTGGAGAATCAAAGCTCTCTGTGAACCACAGTTAATTTGAATTCTTTCTCCCTTGTTCTATTTTTTATTCATTTTTAAAAGCGATGTCGGATTCTGAAGCTTAATGGCTTCGCCTTCCCACAGTCAGACAATAAAAAGAGGGCTGGAAACAAAGCAGAGCAGAGGTATCTCCCCTCCTACTCGATTTATCCTGTGATTCACTCAGTAACTGTGTCCTAGTGGGCAGGAACGTCAGATTTTTAATGCAGATTTAAGACACATTCAAGTGTGAAGTAAAAAGGGGGTCTCCAGAAGGGTCCCCAGGGGCCACAGGAGGTGTTTAATGGCACGCAATGACCCAAACGGCCGGGCTTGTTATGGTCTCTCCACTGGAGCCCCGGGCTTTCACAGAACCAGCATTGTTGGCATGGCACTGCAGACACTCCACACAAAAAACAGAGGTGACAGGGCCGTTCCCCCAGTGTGCTTCATGTACTGAATGAAATCACTATAATGAAATCAAGCAAAGGCATTCACAAACATTCAAAACTCTTTCAATGTAGCCTTTGGGATATATGCATTTACACTCTAAAATTGGAAACAAAAGTACATTTCCACTGTAATATTTTTAAATGCAATACATCTTGTGCATTTCATCATTCAGTTTTACATTATATATTCATTCCCCTCATTTTCATGAGACATTTGTTATATGCTTTTTTATTTTATATTACTAGATGGTTAAAATCAGCTCCTTATGCTCCATTTTATATAACATGTCAGCTTTGCTGTCGTCGCCATGACATGAATGACTGTGGGATATTTATGGTTGCAGATTACTGGATATATAAAAAAAGGTTTTATGGCATATTGAATACCATAAACCTTACACTTTAGTAGAACTATTGATTTACTTTAGAGAGTAAGGCTGTTCACACAATGAAATAGAAAAAAATTAGGCCATTTTCATTGATTTACATGAAGATGTTGTTTTGGGGGCCTGAAAGTATGGAGAGAGATTAGACTCAATAATAATTCACGCAAAAGACACGTACGTACGCACGTACACGTACGTAAAATATTTATTTATACTTACAAAAACAATTCACATGCACAAAATAAAAATACATTTTCATAAAATACGTTTCACAAATGCAAAACACCATTTGCAAATATATAAGAGTGTACAAAAAGTTTTGAATGTTTAAAATTCACGAGTTCATCCTGAATGAGAATGTGCAAATCCTCTCTCACGTACGACTCACCCTGAATACGAGTGTGTGCATTTTTGAGACTTTCCTGCCAGAAACAGGCAACTCGTACCTCTCAGCCAATCAGATGAGAGCTGTACTCGATGTCAACCACTCTGCGCTCCTTTTGCGCAGTCTGTTCCTCTAACCAACATGGCGGATACTCCTGTAAGTCAATACTGTTTCCTACTAGTTTGTGTATACGCTTTTTATAGTAGAATCTGAGTGTATTTTCAGTAACTCAATAGAAAAGTGCTTGTGTTAAGTCTATGCTAATTTACGTGTATAGTAATAAATGTGCAAAGCATCTTGTATTAGCCGCCATGTTGTAATTTGAACAAACCTTGTTGTTTAAATTATGTTATGTCAGGGAGTTGTGATTGGTTGAACAGTAAGCTCGCATCTTATTGGCTACAAGGCACGAGTGACTCACGTGGGAGGTGTGTGCTGACAGGAAAGTCTCAAAAATACACACTCGTATTCAGGGTGAGTCGTACGTGAGAGAGGATTTGCACATTCTCATTCAGGATGAACTTGTGAATTTTAAACATTCAAAACTTTTTGTACACTCTTATATATTTGCAAATGGTGTTTCGCATTTGTGAAACGTATTTTATGAAAATGTATTTTTATTTTGTGCATGTGATTTGTTTTTGTAAGTATAAATAAATATTTTACGTACGTAAATTTGGCTACGCATGTGTACATCGTGTCTTTTGCGTGAATTATTATTGAGTCTAATCTCTCTCCATATGAAAATACTAATTTTTGAAATCAGATTTTAAATAAAATGATATTTCTATTTTATCCTAACTACTAGGGTTGCATAATACAGTATATGGTTTCAGCATCAATATCGCAATGTGTGCATCCGCAATCAGAATCAGAATCAGAATCAGAAAGAGCTTTGTTGCCAGGTATGTTCACACATACGAGAAATTTGTTTTCGTGACAGAGCTTCTACAGTGCAACAGAAGTACAGAGACAGAACAAAAAACAGATAATAAATATATTTTTTTAAAAATAGAAGTAGTGAATGTAAATATACAGATTGACAAGTGTATGTACATGTTTATTACTATATACAACGTTATATGTGCAGCTGTTATGTGCAAATTGGCATGTAAAGTGTGTGGTTAAATAAGTGTATATGTGTATAAAAGTGTATAGCAAGTAGTGATGTTGGTTCCACAATTATTATCATCAAAATGAAGCTATAGTCAATAACTTGGCAGTGTAATTTTTACATTTAAATATACAAAACCATAAAGCACGCACTGTTTATTTCACTTTTATCTTTGCTTTGTTGCATTTATCTATGCTTGTTTGTTTTTGCATGTTATGCATAATTCACTTCCCTGCAGGATCATTCCAGTCATTCATTCATTCATTTTCTTTTCTGCTTAGTCCCTTTATTAATCTGGGGTCGCCACAGCTGAATGAACCGCCAACTTATCCAGCATATGTTTTACGCAGCGGATGCCCTACCAGCTGCAACCCATCACTGGGAAACATCCATACACACTTATTCACACACATACACTACGGACTTTAGCTTACCCAATTCACCTATACCACATGTCTATGGACTTGTGGGGGGAACCGGAGCACCCGGAGGAAACCCATGCAAACACGGGTAGAACATACAAAACTCCACACAGAAATGCCAACTGACTGAGTATTCGCTGAGGTCCAGCTTCCAGCCTAGACTGCAGCTCTGTACAAGACGTTTGGCCAGAGGAGAAATGGTGGTGCCCAACTGAGCCTGGTTTTTCTCGAGGTTTTTAAATGCTTTACTTTCGCCAATTGGTGAAGTTTTTTCCTCACCGCTGTCGCCACTGGCTTGCATGGTTCAGGATCTGTAGAGCTGCGCATCAATGGATTTGCTATTCAGTGTTAGGACTCTCAGTATTGAATTTTAAACCACATTGAACTGAGCTAAACTGAACTGAACTTAAACACTGAAAACTGAACTACACTGTTTCAATTTACTACGATCTTCTAAGTGAAGCTGCTTTGAGACAATATACATTGTAAAAGTGCTATTGAAATAAAGGTGAATTGAATTAAATTGACCAGCCGGAGCTCGAACCAGCGACCTTCTGAGGCGATTGTGCTACCCACTGTGCCACCATGCTGCCTCATTCCAGTCAATCAAAATTAATACATTCGTAACACTTTAGTGACCAATTCCCATTATTAACTAGCTTAATAGCATGCATGTTATTGAAATATTGGCTGCTTATTAATACGTATAAAGCACATGGTCTGTATGATCGTTTTCTACATCCCTAATCCTATCCGATAACCAAACTATCTTAATATGTATTAATAAAGAGCAAATTAGGGGTTTATTGAAGCAAAAGTCAAAATGGTTTGCTAAGAGCGAGAACTGAAGCTTAAAATAAAGTGTGACCAAAAAATTTTTTTAAGTAAAACAAAGTATATCGCAATATATATAGCAGAAAAACAAAATATCGCAATGTCATATTTTTTCAATATCGTGCAGCCCTACTAACTAAAACACCTAATTTTGTGAAAGCATCATGGAAATTAATTTTAAATGTGCAGGTCTATAGGTATGTTTAAATGCTTTGCATATACAGTTGAAGTCAGAATTATTAGCCCCCCTTTGATTTTTTTATCTTTTTAAAATTTTTCCCAAATGATGTTTAAGAGCAAGGAAATTTTCACAGTATGTCTGATAATATTTTTTCTTCTAGAGAAAGTCTTATTTGTTTTATTTCAGCCAGGATAAAAGCAGTTGTTAATTTAAAAAAACATTTTAAGGGCAAAAGTATTAGCCCCTTTCAGCTAATTTTTTTCGATAGTCTACAGAACAAACCATCGTTATACAATAACTTGCCTAATTACCCTAACCTGCCTAGTTAACCAAATTACCCTAGTTAAGCCTTTAAATGTCACTTTAAGCTGTATAGAAGTGTCTTGAAAAATATCTAGTCAAATATTATTTACTGTCATCATGGCAAAGATGAAATAAATCAGTTATTAGAAATGAGTTATTAAAACTATTATGTTTAGAAATGTGTTGCGAAAATCTTCTCTCCGTTAACCAGAAATTGGGGAAAAATAAACAGGGGCTAATAATTTAGGGGGGCTCATAATTCTGACTTCAACTGTACATCAGCAAAGACAGACAACAGAATAACAGAGTAATATGGCTGCAACTGAAAATCACCTATTTCCCCTATTAGACCAATTCAATGTGGTCATGTTATTGGCCATGAACATTTCCTGCTTCTTATTAAACTTCTTATTAAACTTATACAAACTATTTCCTAACTGTAACAAGCGGCAATTTAATCATAACTTAATGATAAAACAGCTATCATAATGTTATTTATCAATATGTGGATTTTTTTGGATTCTCTGAAGGTAAAGAAATTAATAATGTAAAACAGGAAATACCATTGTTTTTGTTTACGTCCCTTAAAATGGTCTATATTTAGTATATGAGAAACTGTATCTCACAAAATAATTATGTATGAATACAAAAATTAGTCTAAGAGTAACACAATGACAACACGGCAAATACGGAACAAAATGGTGTTGCTATCTACTGCTCTAGGATGTGTAATAGTGTTTTTTTTATAATAGTTCTGTGTTAAATGGGGTCCTTTTGAAATTGTTAACAAAACTTGTCAAAAACACAAAGAATTTTGTTATGTTTTTAAAACTTTATAGTTATTTTACTATGTGCGTTTTGCTTTTGGTTAGTACATTCGAATCATAATTTTGTAATTTTAGGCCAATTAGAAGGAAAAAATCTTTCAAAATCATTCAATCATGTACAAATCCATTTACAGAAATTACCCTGGTTTTATAGTGTTAGTGAAACACATTAATTATACCATTTGTTTAACCACAGATTTGTGTAACCATAGGAAAATATGTGTAGCAAAACCATAACTTATCAAGAACAATGCAATAGACCCTTTTCACATGACCTCACGCAATGTCCTGTTTCATTCCACGCAGTGTATCGTTACTTCCGCCCACATAGAACTCCCATAGAGAACTTACCCAGTCAGCTGTATATTTACTACAGATGCAATTAGACTGTGACTATGGCTGTTATCTATTTTCTGCATTCAAGGTGAGACATCTGACATCTTAAAAAAAACGTACAGATCATCCAGATTTCTGCTTGAACCAAAAAAAATGGCACTTTAAACAGTATATTGCTTTGTGTTGCTGTCTTTACTGCAGATGAAGTTGATTTGGACATGTCAGTATTTGTCAAATCAAGAGTTCAGATGTTTACACGGGTGCTGCACTTTTTTTATGTCAGTTTTTTCTTCTTTTTTTGTACTGAAGAATACGTAATATATAAAGCTGTGAGTGTTTTACTGTGGTTGTTTACAGTGGACAGCTGATTCACAAACACATTCATATTATTCACATTCTCAGTTCTCTGACATTTTATTTCTATATGGGTATTTTATTCATGAACATAAAACATTTATGTCTATTTAATTTTCAAATTAAATAAAATAACAATGTTGTATGTGGCTCTTAATCAAACAAAATCATAAAAATTTACAACTGCGAAAATAACACAGAGAAGACTGCATTTGAATTCAGTATTATTTGATTTTGAATTTATTTGTAACATTATTAATAAAAAAGTAGTACAGATATCAAATTAAATCCACCCAAAAGGGGGCGGTAGGACATATTTAATTCATTCAAATGGAGAAACTGAACAAAATATTAATAGATCAGTAATACATGATGAAACTGATTGCATTTATAGACATTCCATGTGATGTAATATAAGAAGATTTAATATAGAATTTTACTCATCCTGGAACATTTACATATAACAGATAATATACATTTATATTCAGAACAGCATTAAAGTAAACATAAATCCATTATTGAGGAAATAAACTGAATTAATAAGTGAAAAGGTTGCAAAAATATGCTTTCCTTGACAAACAATCGTTTATTCCTATTCTTAATAACTTAAAAAAATCTTTTTCAAACTCCGAAAGCAGTTCAGAATTGAAAGAGAAACATTTAGACACATGCACAATACCAAAAACAGTCTTAAATCAGATCTTGCAATGTTAATATTTTTATTTGTAAATTTTCCAGAGAAGTCTCTCATTCATTCAAAGGTAAACCGGAACTAAACGTACACTGCGTTGCCGATAGGGAGGAAGTGAAGTGACGTCAATGTGAAAAGGGCCTGTGGTTTAAATCCAACAAAAATCTTGAATATATTGTTAATCTCTTTATTTTATTGGCAAAGTTTTACATACACAAACAGAAATTTGCGAAATCATCTCCCTCATTAACAGTTTTTTTAATCAAGTTTGACTTCTTTATTTATACTGTGTTGAAAAGCAAAAAATCTGAGATATGTATCAATTATTATAACACTTTTTTGATTCCCCTGTCGACTCTTAAAATCATTGGATGTAGAAATGCTGTACATCTTTTTTTTAACCATTGTTATTTTAGTATTTTATGTTTCGTATTTTATATTGTGTTTGTTCCTGATGGTTGTGAAATTAAAAAATAAAATAAAATAATAATAATAATACAACTACAATAACCATACTTTTAAAAAAATTAGTTCTAGAAAAGTACGGTTAATTTTTGAAAGTGGTTATTACCATAACAGCAAAAGCTAGCTCAAAATAAAATAATTGAATACGTTTTAAATGGAAATGGGTTGAAAAAAAAATGCATGTTGTGGAAAAAAATACAGTTAAATCGCACCTTTCAATGTATTTCCCAAAGCTGTGAAAATGCATGTTGCCTGGATCTGTCCTCGTGTTGGCCTCCTGCTGGATCGGGTGTAATGTAGCAGCAGCTCCCGTTGGCTGATGGGCGGATACGTCACACCTCACTCTGCTTATGCCTGCTCGCGTGGATTGTGGCGGTCAGAAGAAATAAGTGATGTGTCACAGGTTTTACACGAGGAGACAGAACTTAAACTAAAACTGAGGAACCGCGACCACTTACTCTCCGAACAGCTTTACAAGGCGGGAAAAGCAGCAGCTCTCCAAACCGTATCACTGGGAAAACGTCACTCCGAGGCTTACTGTCATAGTGGAAACTTTTCGCATGTTTTAATATGTGCAAGCGCGGCATTTAACCCCACGGAAATCAATCGTTTGGAAAGTTTTTTCTCTTTTTTGCAACATGACATTTAAATGTGTCTTTTTGACGCACCTGTTACTGCTCTGGGTTGGTTCCGAAACTGGCGCATCTGAAGCTGCTGGGAGAAGTGCGCGCGACAGCACGACAGACGCGCTCGTGCCCACTGATGCGCTCTCACAGCATATGTACAAACTCTATGAGAAGTACAACACTGAACCTAACCGGCTCAAAGAGGGGAATACTGTGAGGAGCTTTAAAGCAAAACCTGGTAAGTACGTAAAAAAAAAAGAATTATGAATAACAAAATTTACTGTTGCCATACTTCCATTATATGACATTTTAAAGTAAATATTATGCTATATTTTTGTACCATCCCACGATGGTTAAAACAACAACTATTTATTTTATATTGTATCCTTTAAATGACTTTATTTTGTTTTGTTTGGAAAAACACTTAAATAATTTGCAAGAATTTGACTCATTAATTACTTTCTAGGGATTTTAACTTATAGAACAAGTGCAGTTTTAATTTGTTTGTTAGTTAATAAGACATTCTACAGACTTATGCTATGATATATAGTAATATATTAATTTGTGGTTTATGAACTATTCTAAAAAATCTAACTGTGTATACTGTGGGTGATGTTTGACTTTTGCACATTATACACTGAAAAAAACATGATGTGCGAAAATTGCTGCAAGTAATTTATGTGTTGAATTTAAACAAACAAGTTTAGTAATGTTCAACTTAATTTGTTTATATAAATTCAACCAAATAAATAGTTTACAATCACTTAACTTAAAAAAATGTAGTAAATCCAAGGAATCATCTTTGAATCTTTTTTTTGCAGTGTATGAGCTATTTAAATCACAGTAGAATGGTCAAATGTCATGGCTTTAACTGCTCTCAAAACGAGAGATTAGAAAATAGAGTTTTCACAGCAATACCATGTAGACCATTTCAATGTGTTAATATCATTGGCCCATGAACATTTCCTGCTTGATATCAAACTATTTCATAACTGTAACAAAAGGCAATTCAATCATAACTTAATGTTAAAACAGCTGTCGCAACATTATTTATCAATAAGTGGACCTTTTTGGATATTCGGAAGCTGTAGAAATTAAAAATGCAAAACAGGAAATACATTAAGACCATTGTTATTGTTTACATCCCTCAAAATGGTCTATAGAAGATCAATCTGGGTTCCCCAAATGATGATTAATTTATTTATTTCAATAATCTAAATGACTTTTTTCATCAATAAAGAACTTCACGTTTAATCTTCTTATTGGAACCATCAAAGCCAATAAATAAACACGTTAAATACTTTTAATTATGAAAGTGCTATGAAATGCATTATGTTGTTTTGGAAAATTACCACATATTTTACTAATGAGTTTGAGGTTTGGTTAGCAGTGTAACCACGAATGTCTATTAAAGGCAAGCAATTAAAATGTAATTGCAATGAACCAAGTTGTTTAGATATTATAGTATATTGTACCAAATGATCAAGTACACAACAGTTAAGACAGCCTAATATAATGACCACAAAATAACATTAGCTGCACTTTTGTGAAGGAAATACAGTCTCTTCTGGCAGTCTGCTAAAGCATTTAATCAGTCCCGATTAATAGAAGGACATTGTTACAAGTTCTAACTCTTAAGGGAATCTAAATAAACATTTCCATATGTCTGCTCTAGGAGTAACATGTCTCCTCACTTCCTTGTGCTTTGTCCAAGTCCTTCAACAGAACAAAAAGCCTGTTGTTTGAGCCCATATTCATAATTGATATGTAACTCAGCAGTTTCTCTCGTATCTTTGCAGAGAATGTGGAGCAGAGGGTCTCATACCGGCTGAATCTCACTTCCCTTCAGGGATCTGAGGTGATTCTCTCATCGACATTTCACTTCTTTTTTGACAAACGGCCCCGCCAGAGGTCCTGGTTCTGCAAGCGCTTCAAGAACCCGTCTTGTCGCATCACAAATTTCCCTCTACTTCCCTCTATCCGTCTTCTTTTCCGGTCTCCCTCCGTCAACTCAACCACAGGATCACTGCTTGGAAACCTCACTGTAGTTCCTCACAGACGTGGGACCTGGCAGAGCAAGGATGTGTCTGTCATTATAAAGGAGGCCCGAGATAGGAATCAGCTTTTGATCATTGTGGAGTTTGACTATGGAGAGCAGTATCAAAGGTATCAGGACCAGCTCTCACCCACCAGTCTTCCATACTTACTGGTATATGCTAATGACCTGGCCATTTCAGAGCCCAACAGCGTGGCTGTGAGCCTACAGAGATATGACCCTTTCATCGGAGACCAGCAGCCAGCTCAGTCTCCAGACTCCTCACCTGACATACGCGTGAAGCGGGAGCTGGAATTGGACTTCACTGATCCCATTGAGAACAATGAGCTCCCGGAGGTGGAGTACAACAGCTTCAAACAGCATGATATGTGGGAAAGCGCTTACTATCCGCTCAAGCCAAAGCCGTTCAAAAAAGAACGTCGGAGGAAAGGCCAGGAGCACGCTGATGGATTCGGCAAGTCTCAGGTTCTCCGGTTTGATGAGAAAACCATGAAGAAGGCTCGGAGGAGACAGTGGAAAGAACCTCGCAGCTGTTCCAGGAGGTATCTGAAGGTGGACTTTGCAGATATTGGATGGAACGAGTGGATTTTGTCTCCCAAGTCTTTCGATGCTTTCTACTGCGCAGGAACGTGTGAATTCCCTATTCCAAAGGTCAGAGAGCCTCATGGCGAGGATCAGCATATACGCATGTGAATGGTTTAGACATGTTGAAATATTTAAAAATGACTATGGTTAAATGCACCTACTCTAGCCAGAGAATTTAAACAAAGAAACCCTTCAGAGAATGTCTGCACAACCAAAGCACACTAACTTTATGTGCAATTACAGCCAAATAATTGTACACTTAATGGGGGTTTTAAGCACGTTCTGGACACATTTTCTTTTGAAATGAACCAGTTGTAAAGTTCCTGTGTTGTGAATAATAGAAAGGTGTTGTAAGACATGATTTCCTCTGCTCCATTTAAGAAAGCAAAACAAATGGTTGCATATCTAAACGCTACCAAACCTCATTATTCTCTCTTTTCTGCCCTTTTCAGGTGGTCCGCCCATCCAACCATGCAACCATCCAGAGCATAGTCAAGGCTGTTGGGATCATTCCAGGTATCCCAGAGCCATGCTGTGTCCCAGAGAAGATCAAACCTCTCAGTGTACTATTTGTGGATGAGAGCAAAAACATTGTATTGAAGATCTACCCCAACATGTCTGTGGAGACATGCGCATGTAGATAGACTCGCTGGCAGAGGAAGGAATAACAAACGGGCATTGTTTTGGTTTTAACACCCAAATTTACCTTGAAGAGGCATATTGTCTTTAGTTGCACTTGGCAGGAAGTGCACATGTTTTTATGGACTGTATTTCATCTTTTATTTTATACAGTATCTGTGATATTTCATTACTTCTGTTCTAAACCTTTTTCATTGTGCTAAATGAGTAACACGAGCACTTACTCTTACACTTATTAGCTTTTAAATTGTGAGAAATTAATGGCTTAGATTCCTGGATGTACAATAAGGTTTTATAAGATATTGAATATAAGCCTTATCTTTTGGCAGAATTGTTGAATTATGTTGGAAAGTAAATTAGAGAACTATTCTATTATTCAGATTAATGTTGGTGCAGTAACAGATTAAGATAAAGTCTTTGTGTGTCTTAAAAATGTTAGTGTAACTAGATATTTGGGTCATTTAAAATCATAAATGATCGAGTACATGTGGAAATGTGAACCCTTTAATTCAGGGGTCACCAAACTTGTTCCTGGAGGGCCGGTGCCCTACAGATTTTAGCTACAACTCTAATCAAACACACCTGAACAAGCTAATCAAGGTCTTAGGTATACTTGAAACATCCAGGCAGGTGTGATAAGGCAAGTTAGAGCTAAACTCTGCAGGGACACTGGCCCTCCAGGACCGAGCTTGGTGACCCCTGCTTTAATTCATCACACATTTAAATCAAGGTTTTAGCATGATTGCAAAGCAGTCTCATAGTAATAATCTGAAATTAGATTTTAAACATAACTAACTTTCAAAACACACACACACACAGATGGAAATTTTTGTAAAATAAATAGACCCTTTTCACATTTTCTGGTTTCTCAGTAGCAGAAGTTGTCATAGTTGGGAAAACTTAGAGCGCAGTGAATGGGAGAGTACAAAAATATTTTTTTTACAATCTTATTTGCCGAAATAATAAAATAAAAACTCCACAATGATGTTATAAAGACGTTCAGAAAAAGGAAAAAAAAATAGTGTGAGACTGATGACGGCAGCCAGAGGAGAGAACAACATCAAATTTACTGTCCTCTCCCATGCTGCATTTAGAAACAACTCGCAACAGCAGTAATTCGTTTTTTGTCATTTGAAGCAAAGATGATATAATGCATACATAAATACATATAAATGTTCAAACTTTAAAAAAAATCTAAATATTAGAAACTTTAAAGGATTTACGATTATGATAACCGTTAATGCGTCATAACATGCTTGTAAAAGGGGTCCTTCCCAAAAAGAGAAGTGTTGCTAATTGCTGATTGCTGAGGTCACAGACAGTTAGACCTGTTTTTTGCATTTGTTTTACTTAAAAAGGAGTTACACATGGGTCCTTTTTTGTATTCAGACATGTTTAATTACCTTGGTTTGGTGCCATAAGCAAGGCACATTTGGGCCAAATGTGTCAGTGTGTATAAACAATTGTTCATTTGGATTCAATATATTATATTTTAGAGAATGTATTTTTGTAAATGCGTTTTAAATTATGAAAACTAGCCTTTGAGTAGAATAAAATATACGTTAAACTATCTGTGTATTTCTTGCTGCATACATGTATTGTTTTGTAAACTGTTCATATTCTTTACTTAACACAAAAGGCAATGAGAGAATGGGAATGTGTTAACTAGATTGGACATCAGAAACTTGCCTGGTACATTATTTCTTCACCTGGACATCAAAGACAACCCTCGGTTCCCACCTCCAACCCACTTCAAGAGCATCAGATCTCAAAGTGCAGGAAGTTCCAACTCTTACTTCAACAGATGATGTCACCCATTTCAAACTAATTTGACATGAAGCCTTTTAATTCCACTAGGCCATGAATGAAACTGAGAAGCATGTTCTCACAGAACAGAACCCAATTACTGTCTGCGGTGTCTTTTGTGTAAACACTGTGTATTGAATAGCTTCTCTGTGCAGTTGTGGAAAAAGATAACACTTGAGGAGTGAAGTTGTTTAGAATGAAGAGATGTACTTCAATGTTTATCCATATAAATATTAATTCAAAGCAACTTAGTTTGCTGTTCTTGTCTGGTTTCATCCAGGTTATTCAGCTGACTGAAACATCTTGGTCATGCCGAAAGACTAAAATCAGGTTTAAAAACAAGTTTAAAAAGAAGTGTAGTTAACATTTTCATGTACAGTCTACATTAGTCTAGCTAACTAGCATATCAGTTTTACTGCAAACAACTCACTAAATGATAAATCCATGTCCTCCAATATCATCAAAGTTGTTTTCATCTCAATGGCTAGTTTTGACTGTCAGCATGAAAGAGGTTTGGTAACTTGTAGATCACTTGGTCAGTCCCACGATGACCATAAAATAACGTGAGAATGTAATGCCAACATACACTAAAGCTGTCCAGAAGCACTGAGGGTAACTATCAGGTGAATCCCCTTTAGGCAATGTTAGTTTCCTGGGGAGCACTTTCATATTTAAATCAGCTGTAGAGGACACCAGAGGCTTCGGCTAAATGTAAATACTCGACAGTTCCTGAAACCCAAAGTCAATATTTCGTTTTCCAAATGAGGCCTGATCAATTAATGGCAGCGATGAAAGATGCTCTTTAGAGTGAACAGAGGATTTTCTGTGTTATGAAATGACTCTCTCTTCAAGTGATTACCGTCAGGAACAAACCGCTGGGCTTTTAATTGCCCCAATATTCGGCCAGTGTGTACACATTTTTTTCATTCAGTTTGATGTCTGATGTTATGTAGCTATTTACTTTATTTAATGAGTAGAATGTTTGATTTTCTAGCTGAACGCAGAAGGGTTTCTTTTTTAACATCGCAGCGAGGTCAACCCTGACTTTCCGGTGAACTTTCTCAGACTCTTGAGTAGGCTATGATTTTTGCCAACAATTAAAGGGATGCTTGGGGGGGCAGGGGTCTTTAGCACTTGAATGAAACTAACTTTTTAAACATTGTTGCCTGTGGTGATGATCAAACTGATCACAACCCAATCTTCATAACTCTCCATCATAGCTGCTTAGTAAGGAAAAAATATCTTTAATTGTTAGAGAGCGCACTCTGCTGGTTACTCAGTGTTAGTGCATGTGCACGCTTATTGCGTCTCAACATATGATCATTTTTATAAATAAAAAACTTTTATCTTTGTCATATACATATCTGAAACAAGTCTTACATTACATTTAGGCATTCAGCAGAACATATATAGTTTTTACAGTATTTATCAGTGCATGATATTAATGACATTAAACCTTAGATTCCTGTAGTACCTCAATAGGTTTTGGGTTTCAAATGTGTAGTTTGGTTCTCTTGTTTCTGTTGGTCTGATCTGGAGAATCCTTCAGTACTGTTTCATGCACACAGCAATCACCATGTCATGTTTAAGACTAGGAGGAAGAATGCATAATTATATTCAAACCATACTAGAGTGGTTTCCATCCACTTATTTGTTGTGCACAACGTTTCACATAGCAGTGTTTACACTTATTCAAACCAAGCCTAACAAATATGAACACACCTATACAGCATGCTGCCATATTTGCAAAACCAATTCTAAATAACACTTGGACAGTACTGTCTACTATAAGGGCGTTTAATTTTGATGTTTTCATTTACACATTTACAAATAGCAAGGTTGAAAAAAACAAACTTTACTTGCACACTGATTCAAAAAACATGATTATTATCACCGTGTGTGATAAAGGCTACTTTTCATGTTGCTGCATGGCTGAAGTAAAAAGGCAAACATAGGAAATATGTTCAAAATCTTTAATGAAATACAATGACTGTACTAAACCAAAAAAGAACAGAACAAGAAAATATTTAAATAAATACATCCTCCTTGTCATTGTGCTGATAAAAATGTTAAATAGAAGTAGATATCTGAAAATAACATTGTAACATAAAATTTGGCATTGTGAAAAGATGAATATTTCAAAAATAAAATCTCTTTACAAAGCAATGTAGTATGTTTATAATAGTGTAGTCAGCTGTTAGCAAATTAACCTAAAAATGCTGGAGCATTTTGTTCTATCGTTTCTCAATACGTGTAAATACATGTAGTCATCCATACGTTATAAGGCACTGTTAAGTTAAAATTGACCAAACAATTCAACAGTATTAGTCACAACTAAATGCACTATCTCTAAAGAGAAAGTTATGCATGTCTATAGCCACCTAGTGGCGATGTAGGCCTAACCTGAATTGCACTATCCAAGCCCACCACCACTTAAAATACTAGCTGAACCACTGTGGCCTGTTGAGAATATAAGACAAGGTCTCTTGGTTAAAACGTTAGGAGTTTTTGCCCCGTTTTTAATGTATTGCTACAGCAAAGCACCTCCCAATAGCAGCCAAACCACAAAGCATCATCACAGTGTAAATGCATCAATGCGTCTCTCAATTATCAATACCTGCAAAGTGCAGATTAGATTTTCATCTCAATTATGTGATGTCATGTGACGTGAGAGGTGGTGACGCTCTCGAAAGTACTCGTGGCATATGGGACAGGTGAGTTTCTCTTCTCTCCTCCGCCTCACCTGAGCCTCTGCGGCGAACTCTTTTTTGTGATGTGACCGCATGTGAAACACCAAGTCGGAGGTCATTCTGAAGGAGAGGTTGCATTTGGCGCACCAGTTTTGCACTGAAACACCCAAAGGAGTGAAAGTAGGGGGCAAAAGTGTCAAAGAAGATGTAGACTGCAGCTGGCCACCTATAGCCCTGGTCCAGTGTTCGGGCGCGTAATAGTAGGATCCTGAAGCCAGAGGAGCGGACATCACTCCACCTGCATGACTGCCTGGCAAGTCGGTGTGAAACAGGTGCGAAGCCAATACGTTTCTGTATCCTAATGAAGATTTGGATTTGAAAGAGTCTGAGCTATTATCCGTATCTGGTATAGAAAGGTTCTGGGCTTCAGCGAGAGCGCGTTTGCTGGGTTCACAGAACGCGCTCTTCTGCTCCGAGAGCGCGCTTTTGGGTACAACGAACGAGAATGCGCTGCATTTCGATTGCAGGCCTACTTCGGACGCCATTACATCCCGTGATGACTTTTCTGGGTTTGTGGACTCTGGCGCTTTTCTAACCTCGGTAAATGCGCTGTTTTTACTTATCTTTGACTCATTTGTCTGTACGTTATCTGTTGATTCAGATATATTCCGAAAAGCTCGACAGTCTTTGTTGGCATTGGTAGTGTTGCTTTCATTAGAGATGTTAGTTTTCTCCAATAAAACCGTTTTTTTGCTTTTGGGGCTTAATGAAGGCTCTTGTTTTCGTTTTCGAACTATGGTCGTGTCTTCAGAAGAACTGTTCATTTTGTCCTCCAAATCTCTTGCAATATTATGAAAATCGATGACTTTGCGCTGTCGCTTAACTTCTGGCTTCTGTTGGTTGATTGGCCTGATGATGTCGACTTTTTCCTGGGTACATAAAAAACGACAGTGGGCAAGGAATGGGTTTTCGTACTTGAAGGCCTGGCCGCATCTTGTACATGTGTAACCTGTGTATGAAGATACAAACGTTGTTAGATCATAATGACATTGTTGCTAAAATTATTGTCACTTATATAAGTTTCATTAAAAATTAAGAATTAATTTTTAATTTAGCCTGAGTGGTATGCTATGGCATTCTATATAGCATATATTTCCAAAAATATAGTGGAAACACAACTGAAAATTTCTTAGAAATGCAATTAGTTTTTAATACACTTCTAGAAAATATCTATTATGCCATATATTTGTATATATATATATATATATATATATATATATATATATATATATATATATATATATATTTGTATGTTTGTAAGGTGTCATCTGTGTTTCATGGTATAAAAATATTTGCTACATTGTAGTTTTACCATTGCTTTGGTGTACACTTTTTTGTAATATTGATAGTATTATATTAATTGCTTCTCCTATGATGCTGCAAAATTAGCCTATACTACACTGCTTGTTTTTTTCTGGAGAATATCTTATTTTTTTATCTAAACCTTTAATGAAATGTAGCAGTTTTTAAATGTTTTAATACCATTTTCAGGTTATTTTATATGAATTATATTATATAACAAATAAAGGACAGATTCTTACATGTATAATTATCCAAAATCATATTAACATTGAGCATTACGCTTTAAAACATTTATACTATTAATAATGTAAACAATGCCCTTCTATTTTATTCATATAGATTTTTTAAAGCTATTACTCACCATCTGCCAGGGCTTTTGCCTTTATGTCTCTGAATCCCAAAAGATGAGACAGCTCCTCATCATACCAAACAAGCAATTCCTCCCCTTCTTTTACATCTCGAATAGTCCTAAAGTGCAGCTGTCCGCCTTTCAAGTAGGCCTCAGTATTCTGGTCTTCTTCGCTCATTGCAGCCTGAACTAACCGGAGCCAAGGAACTACTAATGGAGAACCTTTCATTGCCTCAGGATCTACCTGTTGAAAGAGTAGCAAATTTGAAATGAAAATATTTTCACTATTTGGTCTGTAGCGTTGCCTAACAAATAATACATAATTGTGTGTTTTATTTACTTAATCTAGTAAACTACTTATCTACTACTACTAAAACAACAATTTTTCAGTCCATGTCTAAAAGAAAAATCTTGGCAATACAAAATATGCAGTAAGTGTCAAATGACTCACCCGAAATACATAGGATTTATTCCGTTTGTCAAAGGATTTCAATGCAATGAAGGCTATGGTGTCATAAAATGTGTTATGAAGAACACAAGGTCCGAATGAGGTTCCAGCTGGTATGTCCTGTGTAACTTGAACACTAGTGAAGAAATCCGCGACGTGGTGAGGGAGAGTTTTGCTGTCATTAGTCCACAAGGAGCGAGGAAAAATACTATGCTCCATGTTTATTCCTGAGGGAAAAAATAATCAGTGATAAAAAAGTTAAACAATAAACCAAATAATGTATTAATACTGTATTAAAAATAATTATAATATTGCATCAATATAGTTTGTTTTTGATCAGTTTTCTTTTAAATATACTGACTGTGGTTCAACAAATATCTATTGCGTACGATGTGCAAAATCGATTGATAAATGAAAAGAAAATATTATTTATGTCTCATATTAATGCTATAGCATTTAATTTCTGAATTCATTTTTTTACACTTCTAATTCTGTATAAAATAATTTTAAAAATACATACAGTAATAGCAACGTACCTATAGTAAGTTATGGTTGGCAATGTTCCGGAGCAGGTGCACAGACCAAAAATACGCGATTTGCGGTTATCTACAGAGAGCGCGCGATCGCGACCGTCTTCTGATCCTGACAGCCTCTTGACTGTCTCTCGCGCTGCGCGGTCACGCACTATCCACGCTGAGGACGCGGAGATGATGCGCTTCATTTATCCCCAAACCCCCCCAGGTGGCATTTTGATTGGTGCTTCACCAGCTTTAAAGGCGTGTTAATTACAAGCGAGGGTAATCAATGACAGAAGTCACAGACCGTTAGATTGTAATGAGCAGCACAAAAGACTGTACGCCCAGTGTGCATGTTTAAGATCATTTCAATTCAAAACCCATCTGTCAGATTCTGTGAGGATTGTCCAGTTATGGAAAGTTCTCCTGTTTTTCAGTGATTTAAAAATCGAAATAAAAAACAGAAGAATAAAGATTTATATCCTGTGGATTCCTAAGATTTCATAATTATAAATTAATTAATAAAGAGTATTTATTTAATTTGAAATAGCTATCGATTATTTTATTTAAAAAATAATAATACAAAAATAAAATAACATTTAACCAAACGCTATAGGCTGTAAGGTAACATAAAATATAGCTATTTTGCATCTTTTTGGTCAGAATTCAGTCAGAATTGTCTGTCTCCCGGAAAGAGGAAGTTTCAGTAGCTGTTGGCAGGCTGCTCGCCGTCCGGTCTGTGGTCGCTCCTCCAAACATTTCTCCTTGAGGAGGAGCTTTCTGTGTTTTGGAAGCGCACTCGGATGACTGCGGGATATAACACTGTGACAGGACATTTAAAAATCTTGTTTGTGGAGTAAATTTCATGGAAAAGTGTTGTTTTCTTTTTGTGCAGGAGTAATATGAAATGCAATTTTATTCCAGAGCTTTTGGAGAGAATAAACTGATGAAATGGCACGTTCACTGATTCACGTGAATCTTGTTGTGGGCATTTTACTGATTTTGACGGCCAGTCTTCAAACTGGAAACGCTGAGCCAAAATTTGAGGAGGGGAAGATGTCCTGTCAAGGTGCTTTCGACTTGTATTTTGTCCTCGACAAGTAAGTGGCCCTCATGTGGCATCTTTTTATTCCCCTGTCGTCGCGCGACGCGCCTTTGACGCCCTCAGACGCGCGTGAATCGCTATTTTAACACAGCCATTCGGTTAGATTGAATTGATCCTCAAGCTTTCATATTCAAATATGTTAATTATTTAATTCTTAATAATTTCTAGCCTGTTTTCTTGCAAGAAACGACTGGCTAGATATTGTGGGAAATGTGGATTTCACAAGGGAAGCAAGACAGGATGCTTGGAGGAGAGCAGAACACTGACAGAGAACTGACATGAAATACGAAATTCGAACAAAACCCAGTATTGTCTATACATAACTTACTGTTCATAACAGTGCTGTTCATAGTTTTTTGTCTGCTATTAAATGGATTAATATGCAGCAGATAATAAGACCGGTTCCTTTGCCTCGGGGGATGCTTTAACAAGCATGGTTTTCTCTCACCTGGTGCAGTTCACATCCGCATTTGGGCATCATTATCAAATGGGGGTCTCAATCACAAAAGGCAAAAACCTCATCGAACTTGAACAAGTAGGCTACTATGAGGCGATACAAATGCCCAGTGACATTTGTGTAAAGATAAAATGCATACATATTTTGCATCATAAATCTGCAGTCAATTTTGGTTTGGTTTGTAGAATGTAAATAGTTCTTATTTAAGTGTGTAATGATCACTTAGAGTGTAAGTAATTGAGAAGTAAGTGGCATACTCGTTCCTTAGAACCTTGACACTGTGAATACCCAACAAGCTTAAACATGCTGTGGCATGCTGGAGACAGATTTTGAACTGAATAGTTTTTGTGGCCATCAGATTTTAGTCAAATCTGATGTAAAAGCTAGAGCAACAGCAATCTCTGTAAAGCGTAGATACAAATTTTCTCAATGTGAAATATATAGAAATTTCAAGTTGAGTTTACTTTGAAAATAGCAAAGTTGGTAACACTTAACAAGAAATTTTCAATTGCTGAAATGAGTTAGTTAATATGAAAAAAATGATAAAGTATTTATTAACTTAAATTTTAACATGAACAAAATGCTCCTTGATTTTAATAATGTTTTCGGAAATGTTATTTAATGTAACTAATAATTAATAGTTGTATGTTCATTAACTAAAATGAAAAAGATGAGTAAATACCGTGACAAATGTAATGTATGAACTAATATTAACTCCACAAAGTTTATATCAATGATATAACCTAGTAAAATCCTCCAGTTATCACACTTTGTTGCTATGTTTGGAGTGCAAATGTGTGTTAGTAACACTTCACAGTTCTCTTCTCTGTTTGTAAAGTTTTCTGAATACCTTCAGAGACCTAAGGGATTGCATGCATCATCAAGCTTTTGCCACACTTCCACACTTTTAATCATCTGAATGGTTTTGGCTGGATTTTCAAGGCCTTAAATGCCACTCAGTGACCCTACACTAATTGTAAATATCAGGCCATCAGTTCAGAGTGATTTTGGAAAGAAAAGCAGCTGCAGTGCTTTTCAGAGAGAAAATCTTTGTGATTAGAAAGTGAAACGAGAATTAGTTTTATGTCACTATGTGTTCCTTTTTAATTTAGCACTTCTTTTAAATCATAATGCAGGCTAACAATATTCTGAATATGGATATATTTTCCTTTGAATATGGTCAAACTTCAACAAACCACCAGTGGTTTGTTGAAGTTTGACCATATTCAAAGGAAAACCGTATCAAAGCAAAGCAGCGGAGTGTCATTATTCAAGGATTATGAACACAAACACTGTTTATTTTCTTTAATGACTGATTTCTGTGGCTCTTAACAGTATTTGGACCCCTGGGCCACACTGAAATATGTCTGAATGTCTTTGCATTATAGCAAAATCAAAATACTTTTAGGTCTCCAGCAGGTGTAGTTCATTGCATTAAGCATAAATATTGTCCACTAACATTTGACAGCCAAAGGGTCCTACTGTGTTTTTGTCTTATTTTTTTGCATTTTGTGCTTGTGCTTGATTCATTTATCTTATTAACATTTCAGGCACAAACATGTCTTCTCAAGCTTAAATTTGCTTGGAATACAGACTTTTTAAAAAATATGTAACATATAATTTCCTTCCAGAATGAAGTTGAAATTGGGGGGCACATAATTACTGCTGTAAAGCTTAACTTTCTACTTTTGATGAAAAATCAAATATATTGGAGATGTCCAATAGATTAATAGGCACTGAAAAAGTTCAGGGGGGTGGGGGGGTGATCACCAGAATGGGGAAGTCCCAGAATAAAATGAGAAAATATGATACACCTGTGTTTTGGAATATGTTGTTTTTATTTTATTTATACTTGTGTCTTTTACTTCTGTTTTTGTAAAGCACTTTGAATTGCCACTATGTATGAAATGTGCTATATAAATGCCTTGCCTATAATGCAACACATAAGCCTGCTATAAGGTATTTCGAATGATAGTGGTAGAATTTCAAATTTCATAGTACTTAGAATTTCAAAACAGCGTCATGAGGTGATAATTGAGTGTGAATTGATGACTAAATAAGTGATATAGACAATAAAAAAGCACACCCTTATAGCTAGTGGGACACTGACTTAAAATAAATGGAACTTTTTATAATCTAATGCACAGCCAATCATGTATTTTAAGGAGTGTCCCAATTGTCCGTTTTAGAGCCATCGATATATAGCATTCCAGATGTGTTTAGCACTTGACATCGCAATAGCATTGATTGCTGCTGCTAGATCCACATGTCCAGTTTTATGTTTCCTGACCTCCTGTCAGAGATGGATCTGTGAGCCTTTTTGGATGCTGATGTAGATGCAAGCTCTTGTTTTGGATCCCAACCTGTTACACTCACCCATTGCCATCTGTTCCCATTCAAATGGCTGGCTCCAGGAGGAAGGGGTGTTGCTCTCCGCTAGCAGGAGGCAGATTCATCTGGCACAAAGGCAATTAGCTCTTGTTGGGAGCGCTTTGGGGCTTGTAATTAATTAGTGGCATGTGCGCATTTTATAGAGTACTCAAGGACCTGCTACTCTCAGATAGTGTAAGAAAAGATGGTAATTGTTATGTGATTGCATTTTAGGCACTATTGTCATGCACAAAAGGGATATTACTCTTTGAAGCATCCTTTCTTTCATTTGTATTATAGATCAGGAAGTGTCAAAAACCACTGGATTGAAATTTACTCCTTTGTGGAGCATCTTGCTGAAAAATTCATAAGGTAAAGTAACTTATTTATACTAAAGTAGTTTTAAAGTTGTACCTTTAATAAATAATATATGATTTGCGTTTACAGTCCGATGTTACGGATGTCTTTCATCGTCTTCTCAACGCGGGGAACTACAATTATGCGACTCACAGAGAACAGGTATCAGTGTCCATTTTCCAAAACAACAATTTTGTACACAAATACTAATGTTTCCTTCTCAATCACTCCTCTTTATCATCTGTAATCCAGAGATGATATTACCAGAGGCTTAAATACGCTAAAGAGAGAAATACCAGGAGGTGATACATACATGAATCTTGGATTGGAAGAGGTATTGCGTTGCTATTGAATCTGTAATAATGAATCAACAAATTCCTTCATTAATGTTTTTCAAATTGCAGGCCAATGTGCAGATATATCATGGGAATTATGGTAAGCTTGCGCTGCGTTCAGGCTTCCACTTTTAATCTGGGAAGATAAAGCCTCAATGAGATGATGTTTGCTTCACAGGAGCAGCCAGTGTGATCATAGCACTGACGGACGGGGAGTTAAACGACCATCAGTTTGTCACAGCACAGCAAGAGGCAAGTACACAAGCCAGCGATGTCGCAACGGATGTGGCATGTTTTCTGGAAGATGTGTAATTGACAGTGGCATTTGCTCAGTAATAGAGCTGACTGTGTGTGCTGGCCGTTTGTGTGCAGGCGCAGAGAGCTCGGTCTATGGGAGCCATCGTTTATTGTGTGGGTGTAAAAGAATTTAATGAGACACAGGTAACTCAGCGCCATTGCTTGATGAGTTGCTTTACTGACAGTTAACCACATTTATTTACATTTCTGTACTTGAGGTGTCTTAATAAACCTATCTATATTACATTTTGTGTTTAGTTGGCCACAATTGCAGACACCATAGAGCATGTTTTCCCTGTAATTGGAGGATTCCAGGCGCTTGAAGGAATGATAGACTCTGTAAGTCTCTGTGTATTTCTCTCTCCGTCCTTGCCCAAATTAAAGATAGGGTACTGAAAGACACATTAAAGGAGGGATTGAATCACTTAAATCACTCAAAATTGGTATAGCTGGCATGTGATATGATGCCATGCTAAATGTTTAAACTACTTGGATTCCAGCTTAGATTGAAAAATAAAAACAATAAAAATATATAGTACACAAGGTCAAGTGAACGGTGCAAACGGCTTTGTAAAAGTTTCAAATATCAAAATAAATTTGCACTGCGCAATTGAACCTTCGCAAAGCCTCACGCCGCATCTCTATGTCTGACAAGCTTTCAGTATCAGCCATGGTGCTCTCCTATCAACTTGTGCAGGAAAATTACATACTGATTTCAGACAGAAGCAGACCTTAAAGTCTGCAATATGCACACGTTATATATTCAGAATGTGAGCATATCTCAAAATGAAAACAAAATGTAGATTAAAGCTAAAGACTTCAAGTATAGTGATGGGAAATTCATAACATAATTAAAATGTTACATATTGATTCCATAACATTTTCATGTCCACGTCAGTTCACGATTGATTATCCAATCAGATGATTCCTAACTCACTATAAATAACCAGAGTTATCTTCGTCTTGAAGAATCCCCCCTACCCACCCCTACTCCCTCTCCTTTCCAGATGGGCGACACGGCGGCCCAGTGATTAGCACTGTTGCCTCACAGCAAGAATGTCTCCGGTTAAAGTCCCTTCTAACCAAATGACATTTCTGTGCTGAGTTTGCTCGTTCTCTCCGGGTTCTCTGGTTTCGTCCCCTAGGTCAAAAATATGCAATCCAAGTAAATTTAACATATCAAATTGATACCATAGCCAGCTTTTCGCCAGTACACCTCTCCTCAGCCATCCTACATCTGTCATTAGCCAGAAATAAGCCGGGAGGAGTTCATCGAGATCTACCTGAGCTAAAACTCCCCTCTCGCCCTGCAAACTGGAGGGAGCCCAGGCCTCGAGGATCTCATAAGCTCAGGGGTCTCTTCCGGGACAGCATGCTAAACAAGCATTAATTATCAATCATCAGCAAAGTTTGTATCAAAACAACAAAAGCTATAAAGAATATAGGGTAACACTTTATTTTGATGCTTCATTTAAGTATTAGTAGACTGCCTGCCTAATATCTGTGTATACTGCTCCTTCAACGAACATTTACCTGACTATAAGAAACTTTGCAGGTACATGTCAACTTACACTAACCCCAACCCAACAGTCTACTTATAATCTAATGAGAATTAGTTGGCATGTAGATGCAGTGTAACGGATCATCAAAATAAAGTGTGACCAAATATAGCTCCTCTCCCAGACATTAGAATGTGTCCTGTTTAATTAAACCATTACCATTAAAACGTCATCCATTATAACAATAATTTAGGAATCAAAAAATGGCAAAATAACCTTTGGCTTGGCATATTTAGAACAAAAATTATTTGATGAAAATAATTGATCAAATTCATCCCATTGAAGCCTCCAAATGCTAATTAAATAAATAATATATTAGTTTTAAAATAACAAAATATAAAATAATAATATCTGAGGGTGTCTTTTTGTGTTTGAAGCACTTTCCTCTTCTTTGTAGATCATCAAAAAATCCTGCATTGAGATTTTAGCAGCCGAGCCGTCCAGTGTGTGTGCTGGAGGTAAGAGCCATCTCAGCACTCACTGTACATCAGTTTTTACAATACATTAAAAATAAAATGTAATTCAGACCTTACATTTTTAATTAAACCTGTCTGTTTATAAAAGAATGTGACAGTGTACAAGCAGTAATGCATATAAAGCTCATCTCCGCTAATCGTATGAAAGCCCTGAGCAGTGTAATGGTGGCTCGTGAGTTGCGCTCTCTTGCACTTGCCAGAAAATGAAAATTGATCATGTCTGGGCAAAGCTAATCCGCCTGTTCACGTCACCAAGGAGACAGCGATGTAAGTGCACTCTCGCGCAGTAAGTGCATGCTAATAAGGTCATGTCAAGCCACATCCATCCTCTCTGGCCTACACACCAGTGCTCAATGTGGCAGGCCTGTCTGCCGAGCTGCAGCCAATTAAACAAATGGGCAATTCGCTGGTAAAGGCGGAGCAGAACTGCTGCATGGTTATTCGCCAGCACCTCAGCTAGATGGCAGATCCAATGTGGCAAACTAGGCCAGGAAGAACCAGCCAGGCAAAAAACACTGCTCTCTAATTTCACTTGAGCATTCGAAACAATAAGTTCTCTGTCATGTTGTGGGACGTCAAACCCTGAAGCACACGGAGGGATAGAGAGAGAGGGCATGAAGTGACCACTGATAAACCATGGTGCTTTAAAACAACAATACACTTACATTTGCATCTTCACAACAAGATATATTTGATAAAGTTATCTCTGTTATTAGATTTAGATTTAAGTCGTTCATTGAAAAATGTATGTGTATACTTTTACCTCATTGAATCTAATGTAATATTATATATACCCAACCTCATTGAAGTCTGTCTCTATTATATTGAGTGAAAAAAGTAATCACGACTCTGATTCTCACAATTCTGATTCATTTTTGAGTTCAGTAAAAAAGACAAATTTGAAAAATCCTGCAGATTGTGTAGGGAAAAAACCTTAAATATGTGTTTTGGATTTTTAAAGTAAAATTCAGTATTGTAAGATGTGAAGATTTACCTCTTTAAATTCTTACTATTTTCTCTTAACTTTCTGACAAACAATCTTGTGTCAGTCAAAATTGTGATATATAAATTCAAAATTTGTAGGAAAATCAGTCACTTTCCTCACAACTTAATCAGGGCTGTCTGCTGGGTCTTAAAAAGTCTTAAAAACTATATTTTAGGCCTTAAAAGACTTAAATTCACTGAAATATTGTGTTGTTGGTCTTAAATAATTTTAAACAGGTCTTAATTTTGATTTGTCTAAGTAAAGCTACTCAGTCAGGTGGACATCTATCCAATCACCAACAATACATTTCGATGAAATCTTATTGTTTATATTTAAGTTTTTTTATTGCAAAGAGATACAATTCATATCATCTTATAGACATTTTTACAGCAAATTCCCCATTAATTTCCCTAATCAGGAAAAGACTAAAAGCTAAAAACAATTATATGAATCCTCATGATAAAACCGGGTCATTAGAAAAAAATCCTTAGTGTTTAATCCTGTAAAAGTCTCAAATTTGATTCTTTATAGGGTCTTAAAAAGTCTTAAATTTGACTTGGTGAAACCTGAAGAAACCCTATTAATATTATAACTGAAGAAGTCCAAATTATGGGTTTATATCTGCAATTCTGTCTTAATAACTAGCAAATAAAAACAAAGATGAATTGCGAGAAAGCAACCTTTAAAGCATTTGCAACAAATAAGTCAGATTTAGCAGATAAGCAAATACAATTACCCCTTCCAAAATGACATGTATTAACTTATGTACTTAATAAACCATCTCTCTAACAATCCTTTGGAGTTATTTCTTTGTTTTAAAATGATTAACCCCAAATAAACATGTTAATGGATCCCAAATTACTTTGATTTGTTGACTAATGAACATAATCCATAATGGAAATGTTACATGATAATAAATATGATAATTAATGAAACATGAAATTTCATTGCACTGTGAAAATCAAAATATACTCCTCTAAATATTACAGTTTAGCACAGGATTCATCTGAAGCATGGGACTCCAAGCATTTTTTGTCTAATTTGATTGTGGTTAGCATTTTGGTTTGGTTTAGTGTGCTGTGTAGACTGTTCCAATGGCTGACAGTCTCAGCGATCAAACTGATGAGAAGTGACCAGCCCGTGCAGCCTGCAAACAGGCCATCACTCGCTGTTCTGAGACGAGGCCCAGCCATCAAACGTGACAGCAATGGTTGCTTTGATTAACCCTCTTGTTTCCTCTGCACCCCATCCCCCAGTTGGGGCAGTGATTGAAGTGTCCGTACTCGGACGTGGCACCTCAGCTCTAAACATCCACAGCCATCAAGCTCTCAGGTGTGGATGGGAAGCGTCAGCAGAAACGGGCGCAAGCCGACAGCGTACCAGCCCCTGCCCACCATCTCGCTGCCAGCGCTGCCCGCTGCCAAGCCAGTGTTGTTGACCTTTTTACCCCTGCGCTGTCCTGTCAGAACCCGACACACCACGTCTGACAGTAACGAGGGAGGAAAAGGACATGGATGTTGATGCCCGGCCTCCAAAATTAAATGGAATTAGCCATTTCAGCTGTATGGACGTCACATTAAACAGGCATGAGCAAGAGAACTGGGCAAATTTAGATGCAGAGGTGGGGTGGAGAGGGGCTTCTGCATGGCAGACGGGATTAGTATAATTAGAGAGGAAATGACAGGTTAATTGGATCGGATGGGAATGGAATTTGTTTAGCTTGATCCACGATGAGACAAGAAACGTTTTGAGATCCTTGACTTTGTGATCAGCCTTTTTGTTGTTCATCACCCTTATGAAGATAAACTGGATTAAGAGTTACCATGATATTAAAATGAAGTTTGTTTTCAGATCTGTTAATATACATTCAACAACAGAGTTGATATCCAATTCACTTTTCTACATTATTTTCTTTTAGATTTTTTTAAACTTAGATAAATATATTCATTATATTATGACTTTAGTTCAAATTTGAAGGTATAGTTTTATACATGTACATAGTTTCTATGTATGCCCTGCAGGCACAGGACGTCACCATGATGTCATATTAACGTTGTACCCTAACGTAACCCAACGTCGTGGGGAAGTTGGATTTTGTTTGGAAATGAAAATCGGGTTTCCAAAAACGTCAAAACCCAATGTCAGGCCAACGTCAATGTCCAACGTCCAACCTAAAATCAATCTAAAATCAACCAAATATCAACGTCTACTCATGTTACACCTTGACGTTGTGTGGACGTTACCACTATGACATCTATCAGATGTTGGATTTTTGTCACTTTCTAACTCAACCTAAAATCAACCAAATATCAACGTAATTTGACGTCTTTAATAGACATCAAAATAACATTGTCCTTAGACGCTGGCTAGACATTGAATTTTGGTCACTTGACGTCATGATCTAAATCTAACCTAATATTAACATCTTATGATGTTGTGTGCCTGCTGGGTGTATACACAAACATAGAAAGACATTTTGGAGTAAATGGGGAATAAATGTCATTCTGGGTGAACTATCCTTTTAATAAAACAGGTTTCCTTTTCTGGTGATGTTGCTTTGACCATATAGGCTATTGGATAATATTAACCAGAAGCAAGATATTATCATCATTTTAGCAACATTTATTATTATTATTATTATTATTATTATTATTATTATTATTATTATTATTATTATTATAACTTTTACTTTACTGGCAAACCCACATTGAGATTAAAAATCTCTTTTACTAAAGCATCATGGCCAAGCATACATGTCACATGGGTCTAACAGTCAACAAACATAAAACAATTAACAGTTAACAAGAATTATTCATTGACAAACAAACTATTCAAAACATCTACCAGCCTCTGTTTTAATCTCTAATTCATTTATACTCTTTTTTTAAAGCATTTACTGAAATCAGTTCTTTAAACTGCAACTTTCTTTCTAGATTTTTCCATGCAAAAGGTGCTGCCTTTTTTCCCATCTCAGTCTGCACTTTAGGAACAGACAGTAAATAAATATCCTGTGACCGAAGGCCATAGCTAAAGATAGGTTTTTTTTATGAATGTAATTCTGGAGATATAATGGGAGTAAACCCAATATATATTTGGAAACAAAGATATGCCAATGCTTGCACCTACGAATGGACAAAGCAGACCAACCTACCCTTGTATACAACACACAATGATGAGTAAGGGATTTAAAATTAGTTTTAAATCTTAGTTCACCATGGTAAACAGTATCCAATGCATGCAGACTTTAAAAAAAAGTATTGTCCCATGTAAAATTAGCAGCAAATCACATTATCTTTATGGCTTTGTAGCTTTTGTTTCTTGGACACAAAAGACAAAACCTGCTACTTTCAGAATGCTCTAAATGCTGTAAAAGCTGTGATATGGAAGAAATCAACTCCGACTTACATAAAATATTATTTCTCACAGCAGTATTGTTCTCTTGACCTTTCCACACGGCTGTCTCTCCCTGATGGCACACTGCGCTGAATGTTTTTCATCCAGTGAACTTTGCACACTTAAATGTTAAAGGCTCACGAGCAGCACATTTTCTAAAGGTGCAGCAGTATTCAGAGATGAGCGCCAGAATCGCTATAAACACACACTGGTGTGCGCAGTGCCACGAGTAAGGTCACATCCACTCTGCATCCGCAGACGCCCACTGAGACAGGTTCTAAGTGAGCGTGTTTTTCTCTCTAACATATGCTGCTTAGTAGCCGTCAGAGGGTCTACAGCATCGCCCGAGGGCTCTCAAAGGTCAGGCAGCCCGCTTTGTCGGCCACCAACGCAGCACCTCCAGCTACACGACTCCAAGAGATTTGTGAACCTCTTCACTTTTATTATTAGCACCACTGGAGCATATGCATTTGCCCATTTGAGTTGAGTGTTCCTGAAAGGTTAAGGGTGGAAAAAAAAAGAAAGAAAACCTGTCCTCAGGCTGAGCACACTTTATAATTTGGCTGCATGAGACAAAGATCTAAAAAAGAAAAACAGGCACAGCCTAGTGTGGGCATTTTTCTCATGCTTTAAAAAATATTTTGATATAAATAGTACATAAAACACTATTTAATCTCATTTTTGGACGCGTTTATTTCTGGAATGTGCACAAGAATTTCACAAGGCAGCAAAGGGACTTGCTAAATGTTTATTCATATATTTTTGGTTTGTATTTCTTTAAGATTCCTTCCAAGTGGTTGTGCGGGGAAATGGATTTTTGCATGCCAGAAATATCAATCAGGTTCTGTGCAGCTTCAAAGTCAATGACACATCTACAGTGAGTAAGTAGCACTATATTACAAACTATATTTCTTCTGTTAACATGCAAAGATGCAAGTATATGCTTTACTGTATAAAAATTACATATAGCAATTGAAAAAATTAAGGGACGACTTGAAAATTGATGAATAAATTTGTGATTTATAGAATTAGAATCAGAAAGAGCTTTATTGCCAGGTATGTTCACACATACAAGGAATTTGTTTTCGTGACAGAGCTTCTACAGTGCAACAGGATTACAGAGACAGGACAAAAAAAAAGATAATAAATATATTTTAAAAAATAGAAATAAGTAGTGAATGCAAATATACAAATTGACAAGTGTATGTACAGGTATATTACATGTAAAGTATGTTGTTAAATAAGTGTATATGTGTATAAAAGTGTATAGCAAGTAGTGATGTTTGTTTCATAAATATTATCATCAAGCGTTCATGAGATGGATAGCCTGAGGAAGAAACTGTTTCGTCGACCAGAAGGTAAAAGCTCAAAGAGGCAGTGTGCTGGGTGCAAGGGGTCCAGGGTGATTTTGGCAGCCCTTCTGCTTGCTCTGGATTAGTACAGTTTTTGGAGAGTAGGGAGGGTTGTATCAGTAATTCTCTCAGCAGTCTAAACTATTCGACGTAGTCTTCAGAGGTCAGATTTGGTAGCTGAGATAAACCAGACAGTTATTGAAGTGCAGAGGACTGATTCAATGATGGAAGTGTAGAACTGTTTCAGCAGCTCCTTTGGGAGGTTGAACTTCCTCAGCTGATGAAGGATTAGTTATGTGTTTGAGAAAAATGTCATTTGTTTTATTCTCTAAACTACCCCAAAATTATGGATAAGAATTTTGTCATTTAGATTTTTGCATAAAATAGCAAAAAAATGTCAAGTTTTCAGACAACAAACTGCCAGTATTTTACTTTCTATGTTTTCTATATAGATTTCACCTTCTATACAATTTATATTTGGTGGAATAGCCCTGATTCACAAAATAAATAAACAAAATAAATAAATAAATAAAATATTTGTTATTCTATCCTATAAATTACAATATTTCTATTTGAAATGTAAAGTAAATAACAAATATGAATATTTTACTTAACCCCATACCTTCTAAATCCAGTAAATCCATAAAAAGTGAGAACTTTCAAGATATATGCAGCACTTTAAATGCTTCTTTATTATGTAAATGCCAGTTGTTACAGTAATAACAATTCATTTATTCAGACTAAATGATTCAAAACAGACTTAATTATATCTAATACATTTCACAATTTACATTTACAGATGAACGACCAGTCAGCGTTGAAGACACTCTCCTTCTTTGCCCTGCACCAATCATAAATGAAGCAGGAAAGTAGGTGCTCTTCCTCCTGCCACTTTACATCTTAATGCATTGGTACCCTTGAAAAATTAGGGTCAATGTCATCTGGAATTATTCTTATCAGTCAAGCTGCACGCACCCTAACACATTGAGACAACAGGCATGTGGTGTAAAAAGCCCAAGATGAGCGTATAATTAGCCTCTCTGAGAAATGAGTCACCATAGGCTTGACCTGCATGAAAAGTTTGCAGTGAGTGTGCATGTTTGCCCAAGGCTGCCGTGCTTTTTGTGAGCCAATACAGAAAAGAACAGGCTTTGAAACACAGAGCCGCGCGTATGTATCCACATCAGAGCCCTGGAGAACCACTACAGGTTACTTTCCGGGCCTTCTTCAACAAATGAGCTGCTGCCAGCGGCTCGTTTCCCTGTGAGCCCTCTGAATAATTATGTGTACCGCTGGCTCTAGACACCTTGAGGATTTCAGCTGTCTTGTTCTTGTCAGGAAGATTCCTTGAGATGCCAATGAAGGGGCGTCTAATGGCACCTTGAGCAAAACAGGGTGGTTACTCTTGGTCAGCCTGCATCACATCTGCATTGCATCGCATTTGCTAATGTGGCACAAAAGCAGTTGATGCTGATGATGATGTCAATACTCAGCACTTTTTATTTATTTAAAACCAGTGCTAAAAGGATAGTTCACTCAAACATCAAATCTCTGTCATCATTTACTCACCCTTCACCTGTTTCTTTCTTCTGTTGAACGTAAAATAAATTATTTTGAGGAATGCTGGTTGCTGGGAAATAAAAATTTTATTCAATTACTAAATACAAGTATAACATACATGTTGAAATAAACTGTCGTGGATAAAAAAAACACAATAATGGCCTTAGCTTATTTACATTGTAATCCCCGCTGTTAAAACAAAGTATTTTTGACTATTGAAGTAATTTGAGTATTATGATTGAGTATAATTATTGACATTATTGACATTCACTGACTTCTACATATTGACTATTGACTTCTACTATAGAAGTAAACAGGTACCATAAATCATCAGCATTTTTCAAATGATCTTTTGTGTTCAACAGAGGGAAGAATCTCATAAAGGTGTAAAAATCTGTGTAATTAAAATACACGTTTTATTAGTTAACAGTATTAGTTAGATGAATGCATTTATATATATAATCGTGTATATAAAAAAGAAAATCAAACACGAGTCTTAAAACCCTTTTGTATGCGGAACTACTTTTTTCCTTCATTCACATCTGCAGCTGACATCAGAACAGCAGAAACCATTGCTACTTCACCAACGTCCCTTTAAAGCTAGTATTTGACTGATTCTCTAGCTTAAAATCTAAAATGATGAAAAACAGGTCATTTTGCTGACATCTTAAGATTATAAGGCTGAACGGCATGAAATGCCATCAGTCTACAGAGATTTCCTAGTATTTTTCTGTTGCTATATCGGGATATCGGGATCACAATAATTATCCCCGAAAAAGACAAAGCAGCGCCAACACTACCAGATAACTGTTGTGTTTGCTATAAGGAAAAAAGCTAAACACATGCAGGCATTTCTTCTTTCTTTTTTTTTTACTGAACTAGTCAGCAGTAACGAAAACAGGAGACGCATTATAAACAAACAGATGGCTAACCAAAAAGTAACTAGTAAGTAAGAGTAAAGTATGGGTTATACAAAGAGTGGCCAACACAAAATACATACATTCCTTTTATGCGAGTCCCATCTCACACTCAATACACTACAATTATATGAAATAATACAGCACTACTACATACAAAAGAGGGAGATCGACTTAGAATGTCATTTATCTGTTTAATAATGATTTAATCAGCTGTAGCTAGAAATTATGCTGTTTTTCTCTTCTAAGGTCTTAGTAGACAGTCTCGGTCGCCATCTTGTGGATGGACAATGTCAACTGTCTTTGCTCTGCTCAATGACAGGCTAATGGCCACCGACGCGCTGTCTCTCAGAAATGATAAATGTTATAAAATAGGCACTATCCTCAGAGTACAGGGTTTGTTGTTGTCTTAGAAATAAGATATATTGATTACATATTATATACATTATTTACATAATGCTTTCAGCGTATTATAACAGCTTGTCACCCAGTGATAAGCACAGTGATTCGGCAAAATTAACGTTAAAGTGAGCGGAGTCTGACAGGTTTATCTGCGATAGCACGCTCCCAATAAATATTGGATAAGACGAAATGAGAAAGCATCCAGCCCAAAATATACAATCTTATTGAAGTTCCAAGTGATTTTACAAGAGAGAATTTAAAGGCCTACAAGTCTTTGGATGCCAACAATGTTGGTCTGTGTGGTCATGTGCAAGAAATATTGCTCCATGATTACTAGATTCAACACTATGTAGTGCTAAAAACTGAGGTTCTGCTTAGCCAAAGACAAGGAAAGAAGACGGAACTGTACAAGGCCTAGGTAATCATCTACAAGCAAAACTGCATTCTGACAGCGAACTACACCTGTACGGCAGGGTATGTGAACTAACACATACAGGTAAAGTTGTTTTTTTATTCGCACATTCTGACTTTCTCCTTAATAATGTAATTTCATAAAATTATTATTTGCAAACTCTAAACAGCGAAATCATTTTAGCAGCCGATGACTATCAAAGTACAACATTGTTCACAGTCAAATAAACAGTGTTAATGTTGTTTTCAATTGCAGGTTATTTCAGACCGAATATTCAAAGTACCGTGGTAAACAGTATAGGAAGTGTATTACAAGCTGAATGAATGTGTGAATATAAAACCAACTTTACCTTAATAACTTACACTTTCACGTTTCATTCTTAGCATTCAGTGTCCGCAGTTTAATTAACCATATGTAACTGTTTTTGCTGAAATCATTGCTGCAATCAGAATGAGTATTGTGTATGATTCTGCATAGCTTGAACTTACCTGATATAACATGAGAACTGCAGAGGCCAGCATTTCTAATTAGGTCGTCACTTCATTCAGCTCCCTTTTAGCCAAAGACGTCTGTAGTTGGCATTAAAGCAGTGTGGTGTACGGTAAAAGTTAAGATTTCTATTTTTGGTCTTTCGAATTTGGCATCCTACCGCACATCACGACATGTTTACTATTGCAGCCTGTCTTTTTTTGCAACCGGCGACCCGTTTGACGTAATGTGTGACGTAGGTTGGTAATTGGTCTATAAACAGTATATATCTCTGATATACTTGATTGCGATTGATCATTTGCTTATATCCAGTAAATGAGACCAGCATTTTTTTCATTACTCTTGTATTACAAAACTTAAATGCTTTTTTTATTTCATACAAGTGCAAAAATCGTATTATGTTTGATTTATAATTTATAGTAAAAATTATTTTAGAATACTTCACTATTTATTTTTCTCTAATATTGTTAAAATTGTTGACTTGTTGTTGCCAGTTGTAATAAATAAATGTTCCCTTATTAGCAGAAATTTTAAGATAATAAACTTCTAAGATTATACTGTTATATGGGGGCATCGTTATCTTAGTATTATTTACATAATATTATCATTTTTTTATATTTTTATTAGCTATTTATGTTTAAACATTTATGTTTTAGTATATTATTTAGCTTCGTTTATTTGCCATTTTTATTAGTTTTTAGCAGCCAAATATGAAAGAAGGAGCTATGTAATAAGTAAGATCATGTTTATTTTTAATAATACCATGTCTGCATAGCATGATGTGGCTTCTGGGATTTCTTAATGTCTGGGTCTCTCAAAAGTCAGCCAGATGTGGTATGTGTAATTTAAGGGCACAACCCGAGATGAAACATTCCATCATAAGCCAGTTACAATTAGGGATTTGGTTTGTCAGACAAATTTGACTAAATTGACAATAAACACTGCCATCCTGATATGCACACGTTTATGCAGTCATCTGATAAGTCCAACAATTGAGTCAAATGTTATTCTGATTCCACCGGAGAAGGCCGAACGAACATTTTGAGGGGTGTGAATAGCAAATTTTAGGGCAGTTTTGTGCGCTGTCAGCTGTCAGTGCTGTCAGCTAAATGCATGGTGACTGAGTGGCCTCCTGAAGATGTTCTTAAAAAGAGCCAGTTGCATCCTGATTGATGGAAAATCAGATGGATCTGTCACTGGACCCCCCTCCACTACACGGCTGCCCCTTTATTCTGTTCTGCCCCTTTCAGCCCTTCCCCCATCCTGCTAACAGAGTGGCAACGGGGCAATACCCTTTCAGTAACTTATTTTCAGCTCTGTCCAAAAGAGTGAAAGAGGGCTTGCCTAAGTCAAGAAAGCTGAGACTTTTCCAGCATAAACCAGAGCTCTGAATGCCCATGGTAGATCCAAACATGGCAGTGTCCCTGGTGAAGTTACAGATTTGCGGATTTGGGCTGGAGGAGATGGATGTGAAGTTGTCAGATTTGTCAAGTCATCCTCTGTCACATGACAAACCATGCTTTTGCATATCTCGACTTAATTTTAAAGGACTAGTTCACCCAAAAATTAAAAATATGTTATTAATTACTCTCTCTTATGTCACTCCAAACCCCTGAGCCCCTGACACATTTGTTTATATTCTGACCACAAATTAAAGTATTTTAGATGAAATCTTATCATCTAATCACTATACTGATATTAACATCCTGAAAAAAATGTGTATCAGTGTAATTTCTTATGGATCACTTAAGACTGAAGGTTATCTGTGTGTGTACTGTATATACTGTGTATACAGTTGTATACAGTTCTTTTTCAAATATTCCCCAGATGATGTTTAACAGAGCAAGAAATTTTTCACAGTATTTCCTATAATATTTTTTCATCTGGAGAAAGTCTTAGTTGTTTTATTTTGGCTAGAATAAAATTAGTTTTAAATGTTTAAAGCTCATTTTAAATATTATTAGCCCCTTCAAGCTATTTTTTACTGTCTACAGAACAAACCACTGTTACACAATGACTAATTAAGCCTTTAAATTGCACTTTAAGCTGAATACTAATATCTTCAAAAATATGTAGTCAAACATTATGTCATCATGGCAAAGATAAAATAAATCAGTTATTAGAAATGAGTTATTAAAACTATTATGTTCAGAAATGTGCTGAAAAAATATTCTTTCCATCAATCAGAAATTGATAAAAATACAAGAGGGCTAATAATTCAGGAAGACTAATAATATTTTGACTTCAATTTTATATAACAAATTTTAATTAATTTAACTTGATGTACTAAGATACTGACAACTTAAACAAAAATGAACAAACTATTTAGGGCACAAAGAGGAAATATTCCATTTTGGGTTATTTTATTTAATGGAGTTAACCTGTTAACAAAGGTTCGGCAGCAAAACCACGCCTCACTTTGTCTCCTTAACCAATCACCTATTCCCAGAAAAGGCAGACCAGCCCTCTAGCACTGTTCTTCTCGTTTTCTTGAACCCACCCTCCCTCCCTCGCTCTATCTCCTTGCTCCCCATTAACAATCCTACAACCCTCTCTTCACTCCTAGGTTGAATCAGGGGTCCAGTCACTCTAACAAAATATTACAGAGACGGTACCCCCACTCTGGGCATCATAGGATGACCAATCAACCTACCTACCTGTTCACTGTTTATCCTCTTACTTCCCTTCCCCTTCATCCCACTGTTCCCTTACCATCCCTTTCATGCCTACATCCCCTACAATAAAGTCTAGCTCTGAGTGTGGCTTGGTCCATGCTGGTGAAATGCATATAAAATACTTTAATATTTCAAATATAAATAAAATGTCAAATATTGCATCGTTTGACATGTAAATACAACAGTGATCATACTGAATTGACAAATTGCCTTATGATTTAAATTCAATCATTAATCTTCTTTCAGCTTAGTCCCTTTATTATTCTGGGGTCGCCACGGTGGAATGAACCGCCAACTTATCCAGCATATGTTTTACACAGTGGATGCTCTTCCAGCTGCAACCCAGTACTGGGAAACATCCTTACACACTCATTTACACACATACACTATGGCCAATTTATTTTATTCAATTCGCCGGAGCACACAGAGGAAACCCACGCCAACATGAGGAGAACATGCAAACTCCACACAGAAATGCCAACTCTTTTATTCTATTTGAATATAGCTTGTGACCTTGACCAACCTCTACAATTATTCTGAAATCCTATCTAATTGTTTTTTTCCAATTCCCTTGGCTTATTGTTTGCATTTTGGGACTTGAAAACAAATTTTAGACGTGCATATTTTCATCATAGATAACAAGAGTATCAGACATGTTCCTGTGTCTACATGCTTTTAGCCTACGTGCTGCACTTTTTGGGAGTCGTTATCCATCCATAAGGAATGCACTGGAAGTCATTCAGGCTACTGTGTGAAGCAGACATCAACCACTCATTGTTGTTTTTTTTTAATCCTGGCTCCAGATTACACATTTTGACTAGAAAATGCTGATCTAATGGTTTTAATTCAATCCCTATTACAGGCACACGCATGTCTATCATAGGAATGCAGTGACTTTGCTATTTTAGCAGGTGTGATTAAAGTGTTTTTGTTTTCTTGCAGGGTGATTTATCTGCAGGTTAGCATGAATGAGGGCTTGTCCTACATCACAAGCTCAGTGCACATCACCACTGCTGAATGTGTAAGTACATCTGTTTTCATTCGACACACACACACACACACTTCTGCCTGTATAAGCATGAATGGTAGATTGGAGTGATTCAGCCTTAGACTAATAGATGTTGTTGTTTGCTGTCTCCTGCTTTTTTCTCTCTCTCTCTTTCTTTTCTCTTCTGAGGTCTCCTCTGCTTTCTTTCATCAGAGGAGTCTGGTTTTGTCATGTAAGTTTAAATTAGAAGTAAAAAAAAAAACAAACAAATAGCATATCCTGAAGTCATTTGCCCTTTTCTTTATTCTCCTTACTTGTTCATTTGTATTTTGCCAGCAAATCTTGATGAAGATGTGTGTTTGTGTTTGTGTGTGTGTGTGTGTGTGTGTCTGTGTGTTTTTGCAGTTTGATGGGACCATCCTGCTGATCTCTCTGCTGGCTGTTTTCCTGTTGTTGGGTCTGGTGTTGATGTGGTGGTTTTGGCCTCTGTGTTGTACCGTGGTATGCCTGAATGTCTAAAAGGATAAAGCTGTACTTATTAACATTTATTGCAAACATTTGCAGTGGCCCCAAATCAAGTTGGAGAATCAAACCATGATTACAAGTGTATAGGAGTCATTAAATAAGATAACAATACTTTATTTGACTCACAAACACACATTTCAGACAAAAGCGATTATCATTTGTTTTTGATCATTCGATGTGTTATAACATGCTGTTCATGTTTGAATAACACGGATTATAATAACTATAGGGCTGCACGGTGGCGCAGTGGGTAGCACGTTCACCTCACAGCAAGTCAGTAGTGTTCTGCTGGTGTTCACGTGGGTTTCAGTGGGTGGTTCATGAATGAATGAATAATAATAATTATTATTATTATTGTTATTATAACAACTTATAAATAATTATTATTAATGATGCATTTATTTATATTATTTTAGTGATGTAACTATAATATTCTTCTTTTAATAACAATAACTATTATTATCTGTTAATAAAACACAAATATAACAATGCCTATTCTTATTGTTTATTATTATTGTTATTATTATTATTATGTATAATGCAATGGTTGCAACGGTTTGTGATACCCACACACTTAATGTAATAATATCAATGCATTATTATTGTTGTTATAGCTATTATTATTAATAACAATCATAATAATTGTTGTTGTTGTTGTTGAATTATTATGTGTTATTAATGCACTCAAACGATGATGTAACAATATCAGCACATTATTATTATTATTATAACTCATAAATTATTATTATTATAAATTCTGCATTTATTTGTTATTTTGAAACTTAGTGATGTCACTTTATTCTCATAATAAGACTAATTATTATTATCAGTTATTCAAACATAAATATAACAATGTCTATTACTATTATTATGTATAATACAATGATTTAATCACTTAATGTTGTAACAATATCAGTACTTGCAAACCAGTTATTTTTGTTGTTATAATATATAATATATATTATTATAAATAATAATCATAATAATTGTTGTTATTATGTATTATTAATTATTTTGTGAGACACACACTCAAACTCCAATAACTATTTAACAAAGTAGTAACTTTCCTCCAGTGATAATGTCAACACGGCTTGCGCTTCAGGCAATATAGTGCTTTTATGTCTTATATCGTACTGCTTGCAAAGCTACTATTTATACTGTACTGCTCTTTGCTCTAATTACATTCTTTCACAGAGAATTATTTTTTCTTTCAGGTCATCAAGGAAGCGCCTCCACCTCCTCCACCCGAGCCTGTGAGTTCAACTCCATCTAACCTCATTTTATTGTGTGCGTGTGTGTGTGTGTGTGTGTGTGTGTGTGTGTGTGTGTGTGTGTGCCTGTGTGTGTTTAGACACACAACCATACCCTCAGTGAACCATGGAAATTTACCGCAGATATGAATCAGGGCACTACGAAAACAGATCGCACACTATAATACAAATAACTCTCATATAAGCTGCATCCACTGTGCCCCAGAAATGGCCTTATAAACCACATTCCCTAATGCTGCCAATATTAACGGCTACATTTTAGCGCACAACTGTCCATCACCATTTAAGGGCATTTTCTGTGCCACGGCCGTGTAAATAAAGACAAGTAAGCAGTGTGAGTGGACACAGTGGACACCACAGCTCGACCACAGGATGCAAAACTGAGGGAAAATGCCTCATAATGATCCTCTTGTGTTTGCTTTGTTCCCAGAGGTCAAAGGCAAGCAGTCACTGAGGCTGATGGGAAATAAAAGAGCTTTGTGGAAATGGCTTTAGAGTGTGCATCTGTGCTTCTTAACACTGAGGGTCCAAACAAGGCCCTCTGTCTCTGAGGCGTCCCTTTGATTTGGAGACACAATGCGGTTGCTTACTTTAGCAGCTAACATTATTTGACCGTGTCTTGTGTTTGTTATCGGCGTTGAGCAGTGAAAGTTTGCTGAATGACTTTGAAGCAGTCATTTTATATATTGTAGTATATAATATATCTATTGCAAGGGTTAATGTTAATGGTTATAGTTCAGATCATGTTATTTAAGAAAAGGAGGGCAATCAAGGGTGTCCATTAAAGGGATAGCTCACCCCAAAAAAGATACTGACTCACTATTTACTTACTCTCAAATCATTCTCAAACTTTATAAGAACTTTTGTTTGTGGAACGCAAAATAAGATGTTTTGAAGAATGTTGGAAACTGGTAGCCATTGATATCCATAATATGGAAAAAAGTATACACATATGACAACCAGTTTTCAACATTCTTAAAATATGTTCTTTTGTGTATTCTTCCATTTATGTATGGTTTGTTGTGACTCAACTTTTGAAAACATTAGTTGCAATGATCTAAAATGTCTGAAGTTGAGTGAACAAAAAACTCTTTTGGAAATTGGTACTAAGAAATAATACATTATCAAAACAAACAAACATGAAAAACAACTGAAAAAAAATAAAACAGAGACAAATGATAACGACGCATTTGTTAAACACAAAATTAGAAACAAGACAGGAGGCAAAACAACAATAACGGTAAACAAGACAAGAATAAAACATGGCAGGACAAACAGGAAATAATGCTTTGTAATGCTTCACAGGAAAAAACAAGACTCAGCAAAGAGTCTGTGTGAATGAAGTGTCTTTATAATCATAGTAATCAGTCCCTCATGAGCTTCCAGCTGTGTGTGTGTGTGTTATCAGAATCAGAAACTGGTTTCTCCATTTAAATTCAGGGTTCATGCGGTCATGGAAAACTTGTTTTGAAAAGAAAGAAAAAGAAGTCATGGAAGTTAGTTGAACAAATATCTGTATACTTGAATATAGGTCAATTGTCTTCTATTCTGTCTTTGGCCAAACAAATGCGCTCGTATTATTAGTGCTCTGTAAGCATTAGTTAAATCAATTTTACATGGATATAAAAATAAATTTAACCTAAATAGATTGTTGCGTGTTTTATGATTTGCTGTAATAAATGTGAACATGCATTGTTTTTCTTTTATTTACCAGTTATACGAAGACATTACATCAAACAGTAGGTCCTGAAAATTTACTTAGGTCCTTAAAAGTCCTGGAAAAAGTCCAGGAATTTGGCCAGTAAAAATGTGTATAAATCCTGTAAATTATAATTTGAGCATTTGATTTGTCATTTAAATTACAAATAAATAACAATTTTAAATTACACTAGCATTATTGCAGTAGAACTTTGTTGTTGTTGATGTTAATAATAATGTCATTAATGTTATTATTGGTGTTACTGTTATTTTTGTCGTTGTTGTTCGGGTTAGAAATACAGCAACCTTTATTTTTTCTAAAGTGAGGAGGTCTAAGATTAACTCAACAAGTTGGCAGAAGCTTTTTTGGGTGAACTTGCAAAGTTTAAAAAATGTTTTTTTTTTAATTAATTAATTAAGAAAATTTTGATTTCGATTTAGTAAACGTGGTAAATCTGTTTTTTTATTATTATTATTTACTATGTAAGCTTTACCGATAGATATACCAAAAATACAATTTGATGAATGAAGTATAATTTAAATTCTGTTAAAGTCAACTTTATTCTCATATTTTCCAAGTTTTCAGCTTACAGAAAAGCAAAATGTTTTAGATGGAGATAAGTGCATAGACATTGAAAGATTACAAATTTCTTTAAATATATAAATTATGTTTTTACATTGTAAGCTGCATTCTGAGGGAGCAGGTTTGACAGCCTGTGTGGAAGGGAAAGCATCATTTATCCAATGTAATGCAAATTATAAGTGTTAGGCACGTCAGGTCTGACTGCCTTTTGTGAAATACAGTTTCATGTCTCTAAAGAAATGCATATTGTCAGTTCCTGGTATGGCTGTCTTTTTTCTCACAAATGGCCAGGTGATACTTTCGGGCCAAGCCCAAAAAACAGGATTTGTGTACAAAACTTGTAATTGCAGTTTTAGTTTCTACTAATAAGCACTGCCCAATAAATTGTGTATTTAACTGCGTGTCAGCTGCAGTAGAAGATGAATGCCACAGCTATGGCGAGTTCCCATTAAAGGATTCTGCTTTAGTAATTACCCGAAAATCTTCCTGGTTTTGTCTCTTCTTCAAATTCACAACAGCATTGACAAAACAAGATTCACACATGTTCACAACACTAAACACAACAAGGGCACATTAAATGTAGTAATATAATCACTTAAGAAATATAGTAAAGTAAAGTGATAGTCCACAATTGAGGTGGCTCAGAGCAGAAGTTTGTTTCTAGTATGCTATTAGTTTAATATATTTTGTGTGACTAACAGGAGTCTGATGATGAAGATGGCTTGCCAAAAAAGAAATGGCCTACAGTAGATGCTTCCTACTATGGAGGAAGAGGAGTCGGTGGAATCAAAAGAATGGAGGTGATTCACGTTCACGTATACAGCATGTGTGTTTTGGCTTCATATGGAGCGTCACTTGATCATAGGTTAACACAGGCTACAGGGAGATGAAGACCATGCACGACGAGTGATGTTATGAACCCTCAAGGCACTAAAACACATCAATGTGACCTTAAATGCTCTCTGTCTGCCTGGTGCCAAAACTAGATCATGTGACATCATAAGACAAGCTGACGCCTGTACATTTACTCCTGTAAATTGCAAAGGTGCCCATATTGGACATACAATACTGCTCTTAAAATACAGACTCATCTTAGTTGCAAACCTTTTTACTGCTTGTGCATTACTTTGTTCATCTAAAAAGTTTAATTGCCTCAAATGGTTCCCAAACCTCTATGAGTTTCTTGTGTCTGTTGAAAACAGTTAAAGATATTTGGATGAATGTTGTAAACTGGTAGACATTGACTTTAGATAAGAAGAATACAATGGAAGTCAATGGCTATAAATTAAATGGTTTTTCTGTGGTGTTTTTAGGTGCGGTGGGGGAACAGGGGCTCCACAGAGGAAGGAGCTAAACTGGAGAAGCCAAAGAACGCTGTGGTGAAAATGCCTGAAGATGAATACGAGCCCTATGAACCCAAACTCAGAAAGACTTATGGGGGCAGATCTGACAACCACAGAAAGTGGTACAGTCCTATTCGGGTATGGGATGTTTTTTCATGTAATTTGCGACCCTGTACCACAAAAATCATATGTTGTAATAATAAAACATAAATTGTATGTGTCAAAATTATACTTTTTAATGGCAAAAATCATTAGAGAAATAAAGGTCATGTTCCATGAAGAAATGTAGTAAATTCCCTTCTGAAAATATATCAAAACTTACTTTTTGATTAGTAATATACAATGCTTAGAACTTAATTTATACAAATCTAAAGGTAATTTCTCTATCAGAGTCTTTAAAAGTCTTAATATGTCTTAAATTTCAACATCAAAACTTTAGGCCTTAAAAGTCTTGTCGGCGCAATAGCCTAGTGGTTAGCACGCCGACATATGGTGCGGTAGCACATCAGGGCATCCCGAGTTTGAATCCCGGCTCGAGTACATTTCCCTACTCCCCTCTCTCTTTCTGACTTCGCTTCCTGTCTCAATATTGTCCTATCTAATAAAGGCCAAAAATAAATCTTTTTTAAAAGTAAATCTTTTTTATAAGTCTTAAACTCTTGTAGGCCTTAAATCATTTTACACGGGTCTTAATTTTCCTATGTTCCTGTGCCCAGTCGGGCAAACACCTAATTACTAACAATTCATCTCAATAAAACTTTTAACAAAACTTTATTAATAACTCAATTTTCCAATATGGTTTAATTATCTTCCGTACAGTGACATGTGTTTAAATGTTCTCCATGTATGTCCATATATGGTAAGGATGCTGAACTGGATTAATGGATAGATACATTTAGTTTAATAGTTTTAAAGCCTGTCCATTTTTTTTAAAGAAAAGTTGGAAAAATGTTGGAAAAAAATGTGTAAGTATTCAACAAGGGTTTGCTTGTTGACACATTATTTCAAATATTCATTCATTTTCTTTTCGGCTTAGTCCTTTTATTAATCTGAGGTCACCACAACAGAATTAACCGCCAACTTATCTAGCATATGTTTCATGCAGCGGATGTCCTTCCAGCTGCAACCCATCACTAGGAAACATCCATACACACTCATTCACACACATACACTACGGCCAATTTTTGGCTTAACCAATTAACCTGTAGCGCATGTCTTTGGACTTGTGGGGGAAACCAGAGCACCCGGAGGAAACGCACGCAAACACGGGGAGAACATGCAAACTCCACACAGATTTGCCAACTGACCCAGCTGAGGCTCAAACCAGCAACCTTCTTGCTGTGAGGCGAACGTGCTACCCACTACGCCACCGCATCACCCTTATTTCAAATAAAAAAAAAATACAAAAATCACAATTCAAAAAAAATTGCCGTCCCAGCAGGCACAGGACGTCAGCATGACGTCAAATGGACGGTGTACCTCAGCGTTGTGGGATGTTGCATATTGTTAGGAAATTAAAATCGAGTTGACATCAGAATCCAACGTCAGGCCAATGTCCAACGTTGGACAGAAGTTGCATTTCCGTTACTTTCCAACACAACCTAAAGACAACAAAATATCAATGTCTAATGATGTTACAGCTTCACGTTGTGTGGACATTACCAATATGTCTATCAGACGTTTGATTTTGGTTGCCATACCTGATGAATAAATGTCAGTATTTGATGCCAATATGATGTTGGTTTACAATGTTGGCTCAACGTTGGTTTTTGGTCACTTTCCAACACAACCTAAAACAAACAAAATATCAACGTTATTTCACGTCTATCATTATTGGACGTCAAAATAACATTGTCTTGTTGCCGACCTAAATCTAACCTAATATTAATGTCTTATGACATTGTGTGTCTGCTGGGTTTGTGGTCCAGGGTCACATTTACTATAAAATTTCTCTGTTTACACAGAATTCTTATTAGTTTGAGGATGCTGCTATAATAGTATAATTTTGAGACATAATAACATCAAACATTATTAATGGGTCAGTTATGTGTATCACAGGGGAAACTGGATGCTTTGTGGGCCCTTTTCCGTCGAGGATATGACCAGGTGTCACTCATGAGACCTCAACCCGGAGATCAGGTAAGACTGTGAATCCATTCAGGTAAAGATTCAGGATCATGTTATTTGACACTTTTACACTATATTATATGGCTGGGGTGGTTTTCTACTGTATACAATACCTATACCTGAGTTGATGAGCTGTGTCATAATATCTAGTGGAAAAGTATTCTGCCTTTTGATGGAATTTATTGTAAGAATGAGGTGCTCTTTTGACTGACTGACTTCACCTCCAGTATTTCTTTTGTAATTGTCTTTATCTAAAGTGCTTTATTGATATTAAATATGTATCCGTTTTGGTGACACGGTGGCTCAGTGGTTAGCACTGTCACCTCACAGCAAGAAGGTCACTGGTTCAAGTCCCAGTTGCCATTTCTGTGTGGAGTTTGCATGTTCTGCCCGTGTTGGCGTGGGTTTCCTCTGGGTGTTCTGGTTTTTCCCACAGTCCAGAGACATGTGGTACAGGTGAATTGAATAAACTAAATTGGCCGTAGTGTATGTGTGTGAAGAGTGTATGGATGTTTCCCAGTACTGGGTTGCAGATGGAAGGGCATGCGCTGTGTAAAACATATGCTGGATAAGTTAGCGGTTCATTCCGCTGTGCTGACCCCTGATAAATAAAGGGAGTAAGCCGAAGGAAAATGAATGTATCTGTTTTTGTTACATTTCTAACTGAGCAATTATTTTAGAAAAAAATGCTTTAAATTAAATTTGTACCTATTAAATTATGAAGGATTTCAAATTCATTGTTTCTGTTCCAAAAACCTAGTGAGTTTCCTCCACATGCAGCATTTTAGTGCATGAATAGCTGTAATTACTTTCTAATGTGAAGCAAATCTTTTTGAGCTTTACAAAAAGATAAAAAAATCCCAAATGTGAATTAATTGTGTTTCCATCAAGTTGTTTGAGCGGCTGACTGTGCTGTGTTGGTAACATAGTAACCAACAGTAAACAAGCCAAGAATTATGGAGACAACTGATTAGTCACATGGGTGTAATGTTCGCAAAATTAAAGTTTAGACAGCAGATGGGTTTCCATCTCCCATAATGTCCTTTCCATCTCCCAACTCCAAAAACTCAAGCGAACCATTTTTGGTTTGTGAATCAAGTAATTTTTTTTTTCGATTTGGCATCTCCTTGTCATGCGATTCTTCAAAATGTGCTTAAACACAGGATGAACCCCTGCTATTCTGAAAGATGAAGAAAATGAAAACTTTTATTAATTATGTGTACATCAAAATGAACAGTGGTTACGTATACATGGACATCAGTAATAAAATGATTTGCCTTAATCTGAATAAGACAATATTATGATTAAAGTGTTTACATGAGTTGCTTTTTGAATGTTCCTTTCGTGATCCCATTTTCCATGTTATAGCACATAATTCGATCAACATCATTGCGTCACCGCACTATCCACGTTTCCTCCAGAGTTTCATGTAATATCTGGTATTTCATTTTTAATTTGTCGACTTTAACTGCAGTTTGGCACTTTCACTTTCATTCTGGAACATTTCATGCATGCCCCCTGTGATAATCGAGATATTGGATGTGAATATGAACTGTGGGAAGAGTGTTGTTTTATTGGAATTTGATACTGCACACGTTGGCGGTTCATTCCGCTGTGGCGACCCCGGATTAATAAAGGGGCTAAGTCGAAAAGAAAATTAATTAATGAATGAACACCGTATGGGGAAAAAAACTTCGCAGTTCATGATGTAGGTGTCTGTGGTCTTCACTGACTCAGTAGGTGCAGATAATAAAGTCAAACAACCGTGTGTGTGGACTATCCTGTCGCAAAATGCGGCGAAAATCCTACATGATGGTAATAGTTTGATTAATGTGCTTACAGGTCTGTGCTGCACTTCAATAATGCGACTAAAATCAGCATACTACACGTCTCAACTTGATTTCTGTTTAGTTCGATTATGATCTTAATCGAATTAATCAAAAATCGTTGTTTACATGGTAGATTCTTAATCAGAGTATTGTCTTAATTGTATTAAAATCTGATTATTGGTGTTCATGTAAACATACTCACTGACAGTAAAGACATTTACAATATTACAACAAGAAACTCAAATAAAACTTTTAAATAATACTTCTCTGTTGGGGGGTGACCACTTCATAGTGGGGGGTGATCGTGTGACCACTTCATAGTTATTATCGATTCTCTGAATTTGCCATTAAACACTACACTGTACAATGTACATTATTACTGGAATTTAAACTATATACAGTATGAATTTAAATCAAATTTATAAGTGCACTGTAAATTAATAATTGGTTGTATTAGTTGTATTTGTTAAGGGCTTGTAAATTTAGCCAGTAATACTGTAAAAATTGCCTGTAACACTGTAAAATTTACGAGCGCACTGTAAATGAACAAATACAATTGATCCTTCGCTAAGCCCTGCCCTTCTTAGTTACTGTTGCTACGCCTGTCAAGCTTTTGCGCCCGGCACATCTATTACAATATGTATGCACTGGTGTCAGACATTGCCAGGGATATAATTAGTCATTTTTGGCCAACAGGTGAGATATCCGAGAAAGATAGACAAAAAAGGAATGTAGAATGCATTATATATATGAAACAGACGGAAATATGATTGCTATTAGTATGACTACTATGGCGAGGGCTTAAACGGAGCAGTGCTCATTATATCGAGTGAAAAAAAGAGAAAAAGACAGCTGGGAAACATAATCTGCTTTGTATTATTGTAGGAAAAACAGTTTAGATATTTTAAGAGATGTGTGAGTTATTGCCGTCTATCACTGAATGTGTCAGGTATATCGAAAACAAAATCAGCTTAACTCCGCTCTTTTAGCACCCCTCACAGAGCTTGATCCACGCTGGCATTTCTTCCCTTGGGTTTTAGGCTTTGGAAAGTGAAAAAAATTCCATCACCCCATCCAAAGTTTTAGGATACCGGTGTCAGATTTGCACAATCCATATGCACAACGCTTTGGCTTATTTCCCTCGCTCAACAGCTTGACAGACCTCCTGCGCGTAGCTACGGTTGCTAAGCCATGATTGGTGTGTGGCGGTTTTCGGGTGTGGCTTAGCGAAGGGTCAATTCTGCTGTAAAACTACAGCACAGTGGTATTTGTTAACTTACAGTGCACTTGTAAATTTTACAGGATTACTGACAACCAGAATTGCCAGTAATACTGTAATTTTTACTGACATTTTTAACAGTATATGTACAACTTTTAAATAAAATATTTAGTGATTTATATTACAAACTGCTGATTAAATATTTGATTGCAGTTTCTCCCCATTGTTTATAAAAATATCCATTATTGGCTGCTGCTGCAAAAGAAAGCGAGGCGGTGGACTTATTTTGGAACAGAGCACTCATGACATTCCCATCAGCGAGCTCAGCAGTCGGGACAGGAAATAGCAGTCTAATTACACTGCTCTTAATTCCTCCTCACATGGAGCAAGTCGTGTGGCTGAGCACAGTCTCTCATTCTCCTGAGTCTTTTGTAAGAGATGTCTCTCTCCATCTGAATCCTGCTCTCTGCATTACTCCAGCAGCACAAGCTGTGGCCTGGCAACACATCTGTGTGTCTATGAAAGGCATCTTTCATGTGAGCCGTACAGTATGATCCCATTGACACCAGCAGACTATAGCTCCGTTCCCACTGTAGATGGAGCGATCTGATTTACTTTGGTTTAATTCTGCAGGACTCAATAATGGGCCGCTTGTCTGAGAGACCGTCGGCGTCCAGCTGCTCAATGTACTTTGCATGAGCTTTAGAAGGTGCTGGTAAAAGCAGCAGACTCTGTAAAAGACGGGGTTTGGGTGGAAACAGCTGTGCCATTCAGGGGGTAGATGTGTGTGTTTCATGCCCACCTGCAGCACAATGGCCAGACTGCAGACACAGACGACTCACTGTGCCCAAAAACAAAACCTCCGCTCAGCCGCAGACGTTCTAAGTTCTATATTAGTTCACATATTTCTCTTTATAACTCTTGCATTCCCTAGATGTGACTGATTCTCTGTCTGTCTCTTTTTTATCATCTCTTTATCCTCTTTGTCTTCTTTGTTCTACTGGTGTTTACAGTTTTGGACTGTCATTATATTGTTTGCAAGCAGTTTTGTTGATATTCTTTATGAATCTCATATAAACTCCTTCATAAGGCTTTTTAATTCTGCATAAAATTATATTTTAATACTTTTTTGAATGCTTATTTGGTGTTTAAATATTTTTATTATGGTGTTATAAAGCAATCCAATATTATTTAAACAAAGTTTAGTTATATTACAAAGGAAAAATATTAAAAATTAAAGAAAGAAAATGAAGAGTTCAGATGCAAAACCTTCTAAATCTATCAGACCTCATTTTTTGTAAATGAGTTTTTCTACCAGGCTCCTCTGATTAGGTTCAGAAGTTCCATTTCTTAGGGAATGATAAGGTTATTAGCTAGTAAATAAAATAACTTTTTTCAAAAATGTCACTTTAGACAATTCTTTGGTTTTTAGCAAAGTAGATTTTCTTTTGCGTCGAAAACCAGCTAAATCCACTTGTGCTTTTTTTGCAAAAACCTCTAAATCCACCTTTCGAGACAAGACAGTGTAACAAGTTGAAAATCACTAAAGATGCGATTATAAATTATTTTACTAAACATAAAACCCATAAAATTAAAAATATATAAATCTGTCAAGTAAGTGGCAGTTCATTCTGCTGTGGTAACCCCTGATAAACCAGGGACAAAGCCGAAGGAAAATGAATGAATGAAATGTGTCAAGTAACTGCATTAATCAATAACATTGAAACTGACATTAATTAAATGTTAATAATCTGTTGTCATTTCTGATATTTGGGATTTAGATTTAATTTAAGAAGAGCAATGTAAACATTGCAAACATTGTAAGCTAAGCTTGGTAGATTCAAGTAATGTAGTGTAAAATAATGTGAAACGTCAATACCTGTGCATTGTCCGTTAATATAAAAAGCTTATCAGATGTATAGGTATTATGAAGTAATATTAATAATGTATAGTTTTATACATTATATTTATCTTTTTGAAAAAATAGCTTAAATTAGCAAATAAAGCACAAGGTAGGCCTACTAAGCAAAAAGGGGATGTCTCTCAGATAATTTTAGAAGATGTCATTTATTCATTCTCACCATACTTAAGATCTTGGTCTCTTGTTTTATTTGTTTTTCCAGTACAAGGAAAGACCCATACACTCTCACATTCAAACACACACTCATACACTCTGGCCAATTTAGTTTATCCAATTCACCTATACTGCATGTCTTTGAACTGTGGGGGACGTAGAGAAGTAATAGCACCCGGAACCGTAAACCCACTCAGGCAGAGTGAGAACATGCAAAGGCTGGTCCTGGTCCAGCTGGGACTCAAACTAGCAACCTTCTTGCTATGAGGAAACTGTGCTAACCACGTAGCCACCATGCCTTCCTTCATACTAAATTCTACAAGATTAATTTTGATCATTTTATTGGATGTTCGGCTTATAAAATATAACCACCCGGCATGAAGTCATCACATTGATATACATTCCAGGTTTTGATTGGCCGCATCTTTGCATAATAACCACTGATTTATAATAGATTCTATATAGATCCATGATACTAACCTCTGCAAGATTACATTTAAAAATATCATCAAATATTATGTATTAAAAATATAATCAACAGCGATGATGTCATCACATTATTTGCATTCTGGATTGTGATTGGTTGTCTTACATCTGTTTGCATGTTAAATTAAGTTTTTTTAAGATGACAACATTGTCAAAATTATACATTTTCTCACAAATCTTCTAAAATAACTAAAAACATTGCATTGTGCATGCCAGGCTAGCAGTTGACAATGTCAATTTACCATTTTCATGGTATCGTTTTTTTTAACTGTGCTTGTTTTTAAAATGTTTGTGTTTTCAGGCCCCCAAAACATTTGTTGTGTAAATGAACGACATATATCCAAAAAGGAAACATAACAGAATATAACAAGGAAATACAACAAAATAAAACAACAAAATATACAACAAAAACCTTTACCCAAACACCTAATTTAACATCAAAGAATTATTAAAGAAAAGGATGAATATCAAACATGATCATGATGTGGAACAGCACATCAATGTTCAGAAATGCACATTTTTAAAGATCTACTCATCTTACTGACAAAACATAAACCACACGGGCACCGCAACAGATTACGTTAGCGGTCTTGCACAAAATAGTGCCTCAAACTTTTTTGCTGTATAGGGATGTGTAAATGTTGTTTTATATGTGAAGCTGCATTGTAAACAATTCCCACATTTAAAATGACCATGTGGTATATTATTTTAAAAATACAGAGCGGGTTTTAGAGGTTTTAGATAGTGTTGCCACCTTTTTGAATATATATTTTGTACTTTTTGCAGTTTGGCTGAGCCCCCAGTTAAAGTGATGTGCATGCTTTTGTACATTTTTTCATTGTGAAAAAGAATGCACAAAGCATATAAAAGTTTTTAAATTTTTAGTTGAAAAAGATGTTGTGTAAATGTCCTCTTAGTGTGAAGTAAATGTGGAAAAAACACATTTATCATGGTGACATTTTATAAAGGCAAAGGCAGTAAGTAAGCAACATTATCATTTTTGAGCAAACCCAAAAAATCTGTGTAATTTAAGGGGGACTCTTAATATTGAATTAAAACAAAATTAACTGCTTTAATTTTCGTCAAACTAAAATAAATATGAAAACTTTCTCCAGAAGAAATTCAACGTTTCTTGTTGCTACTTTGTGCAACTTACTGACAAATTGTGAGGGAATGTTGTGTCACCTTATTCTGAAGTATTGTCAAACACTATCACGTATGACCTGCGCTAATGTGTAACACAGATGAATCTCGGGTCAAACTTTTTACCCGCAGGCCTCAGTGCACACATTGTGACAGCCTTGCTTTATTGCTCACATCGACTTGTTGTGTAAAGAAAGAAGCTGTTGTTATCAAAACTCTTTGTCCGTCCCGTTTACAAGCTTCACCTCACAGGCTCAGTATGTGCTCCTTTACGTCGACACTGGAGACAAAGAAAACTCTCTGGAATGGAGAGTGGGTTTGGTTTTGTTTTTGCTAATGACCCGTGGGGATGTAAAGGTTGTGACTCTGGTTAACAGAAGGAAGTGGCTTTTTAACATAATTTATGAGTCAAGGAGGTGAATGACAATTGTTCTTGCGTTGAAGTCTAACCCAAACCAACACTTGGTGGTCCGATTTAACCGCTTATTAAACCAAGAGCCCCATAACCTGACATGGGGGGCCCATTTGGCACAGGGGGGGAGCGTGGTTTTATTGTGATGTCCCATTGTCACGTTGGTCGGTGATTGATTCACGTCTGTCTGGAATGGAAGCAGAGGCATCATTTTGGCAATCGTGTGCGGCGAAAAGGACAATTTGGCGAGCAGCACAGCAAGAGGCCTGAGCATATGGCCTGAATGAAAATAGAGGATCATGAATACTGTGCAGATGCGGATGGAGTGAGCGAAATCTGACCATATGGTGTTTTAACTGGTGTGGACGGCCCACAGCAGGCTACAAGATTCTGCAGGCTTTAGATCAAGGCTCTCAGATGCAGATTACCTGGTGGATGATAGCAAGGTAATGCTGGCCTTCTCTGGGCCTGTTTTTGCAAGTACACTGAAAAAAGTGTGGCATGCAAAACTGTTGCAAACAATTTATTTGTGTTGAATTTAAACAAATTAAATTTAATAATGTTCAACTTAATTTGTTTGTTTAAATTCAGCCCAAATAAATTGTTTACAACCACTTAACGTAAAAAAATGAGTCAATCCAAGGAATCATCTTTGAATCATTTTTTTCAGTGTACAAGGATTTTCAGTACTTACAGTAATTAGTGGAGCGCGTCATATTTGTTTATTCATGATGGATACATGCATATACAGTTGTAAGTCCTCCTGAATTATTAGCCCCCCTGTTTATTTTTTCCCCAATTTCTGTTTAACGGAGAGAAGATTTTTTTCAACACATTTGTAAACACAATAGTTTTAATAACTCATTTCTAATAACTGATTCATTTTTATCTTTGCCATGATGACAGTAAATAATATTTGACTAGATATTTTTCAAGACACTTCTATACAGCTTAAAGTGACATTTAAAGGCTTAACTAGGTTAATTAGGTTAACTAGGCAGGTTAGGGTAATTAGGCAGGTTATTGTATAATGATGGTTTGTTCTGTAGATTATCGAAAAAATATATAGCTTAAAGGGGCTAAAAATATTGACCTTAAAATGGTTTTCTAGCTAAAATAAAACAAATAAGACTTTCTCCGGAATAAAATTTTTTATCAGACATACTGTGAAAATTTCCTTGCTCTGTTAAACATCATTTGGAAAAAATTTTAAAAAGAAAAAAAATCAAAGGGGGGGCTAATAATTCTGACTTCAGCTGTAAATACAGTTACAGTCAAAATTATGAACCCTCTTGCTAAATTGTAATTGTTCTAAAATATATAGTGTTGCTTAAAGGAGACATATTTTTAAACTTAATGGTTTTAATGACTCATTTCTAATAACTAAAGGGGGTATATGCACAGCTAGTGTTTTTCAGCCAATGATAAACTTCCGGTGAAAGCATAATGTGACTATTTTCAGTTTCATAAGGTTTTCATAGACATGGCGGGGGAAAATGAAAGTTAATGCAGTGCTTCTTGTCCAGTCTGAGACCCATTTAATATCATATATCAATCAAGCAGTGAAGATCACTGATTTTTAAAGAAACCAGACTTTAAATGTGGCAATTTTATAAAGAAAAGACATTGAAACTTTTAAGCAGAAATTAAAAGTCTTTGTGCACATATTCCATTTCTTTTGTGTTTGCCATGATGACAGTACGTCATATTTTACTAGTTATTTATCAAGATACTGTTATTCTATTATACTACAATAGTATTAAATATTATATACTATTATTATAATATTAATATTATTATAATAGAAAAAATATTGCTTAAGGGGTCTAATAATATTGACTTTAAAATTTTTTCCAAAAAATGTAAAACTGGTTTTATTCCAGTCAAATGAAAAGAAATAAGACTTTTTCCAGAAGAAAAAATATGATAAGAAATACTGTTAAAATTTTCCTTGGTCTGTTAAACATCGCATGACTACACATTTTGACTGCAACTGTATATAATTATATCTAATATATTTGAAAATATGTTCTGTACATATTTGTAATTCCAATGGTTGAAAAAATGTATGTATAACAGCATTTTTTCAATATTACGACATATTTGTCGTAGAACTGCACGATATTAGAAACTTCTGACATTGCGATATTTTGTTTTGCTGCAAGATATATTGCGAATATATAATTTGAATAGCTCAATTTGGTAAAATTATATTCATTTTGATCAACAGGGACGATCAAGTCTCTTTCTATACAGTGCAAATATAATTACAAGCATATATAAATACAACAGAGCAAAAAAGTGAAATAAACAGTGCCTTGTGGTATTCTGTGGAATCTAACAGTATTCAAGAACAGAAATTGAACAATTAATTGTAAAATAATGTGGTCATCATTGTATAGATAATTATAATATTTAATAATATCTTTGAAAAGTAATCTAATCCTGCGATGTGACTATTGCAGATACACACATTGTGATACTGATGCTTAAACAATATATTCTTCAGCCCTAATTTGTTGTATATATGACATTTTATAAATCTAAATATAAACTTGTAAGTCATAAATGGAATTTGCATATATTTCCATATATCAGATTTATATCAGGGAAACACACTCCCCTGTGGTCACTCTTTGTCCATCTGTTTCATATTTTTGAGACCACCCTTATTAAAAACAAAATAAAAGGCATATCCTATCCTACCATCAACCCTTGAACAGAAGGGTGGAAATCCCTCCTGCATGTGGTAATTGAGCTCGTGGCCTTTTAACTGTCTTTCTGTTTGCAAGATAAGAGCTCAGACAACATGTCAGACACTTACTCCCCTTAACCGCTCTCCTTTACACTCCAGTGAAAGCCATTTAGATCAGAGCAGGACACATATTAGTTCATGCTTTGTTTTTTGTTGTTGTTGAAGGTGATAGAAACGATTGCTGTGGTGGGTGCTGTCATGTTTTTCTAACATTTGATTATTTTTATTATTACTAAAGGGTACTATCTTTGTCAGTATTAAATTTATAATATTTCTTAAAAAATTAAAACACCCATATTGTTATTCAGTGTTGTTGTTGTTGTTGAAAATGACAAATATTAAATACGTTCATTTGTTGTGATTAATAATCAGGGTTAATAACTAATCTGAAGTTTATAAAAATCCCTTTGTGTTGTATGAAAGTAAATATAAACTTCTCAAAGCATGGCAAAAAAAATGCTGTTAATGACAATGTAGTTTGCAGAACAAAACTATCAATTGCAATTTCAGAGAAACTGAAAAAGGTCTGTTATTTTTCCATAGCTGCATTCTTAGTGAGTACAAGACACTTTGAAAAGACATGATAAAAACCAAATTAGGTCAGGGCCAATAGCCTGGTGGTTAGTGCTTCGACACATCGGCACTACGGTGTTCACGGTAGTAATGGGCAAAGCGAGGCTTCATGAAATACTGAAACAGTCAAAGCAAATGTTTCGAAGCTTCGAAACATTTCGAAACCCCACTCTACAGTGACACCTAGAGGTCATTTTTAACGTATTTCTCTGGAATAGCTTCAGCAAAGAAACCGTTAAGCAAATTGAGGTTTAAACCCCATGTTGTAGAGTTGAAGCTTCAAGTGATTTAGTGAAGCCGTGAGAGTTTCTGACTAGCGTGCAGAGGTAATGGGTTAGAATTTAGAGTGATGCAGCTGTGGATGTTAGGTTTTAATGCTCTGTTCTTGTAACGTGTTTTGTTTTAACATTGGTCTGACATCCGAATGATGACTTTGTGAATAAATGTTTTGTTTTGGTCATAAAACAGGGTTGTTGCTGGATCAGATTCATTCAATTTCCCATTTATTGTATTTTATTAACGTCTACCCCAACCCTAAACCCAACCATCACAGTACTGTAAAAATATTAATTATTGTTACACAGTGTAACAAAAATTATGCTATATTGATGGCATTTCTGCAGCTGTTTCCTATCTAGACTACACCATAAAACAGTAACTTTATTAAAATACATACAATCATAATTTCTAAGTATTTGTACAAGTCTGGATTCGAACCGAAATGCCATTTGCAGCACAGTTACTTTGTGCATACGCACGGTCCACTAGGCTACATGAGACAGTTTCATTCTGGCCCTGTCAGTCAAATGCAGAGTCGCCAGGTCTCGAAGCGCTTCTGAAATGATTGATGCTTTGAATCGTTTTAGTCACATGACCTGTGTGTTTTGAATCACCTTAGTCACGTGACCAGGGTGTTTCGGATCATGCTTCAGTGCAGTGTTTCAAAACACTTGCGCTTCAGGATCTTGACAGTTTGTCGAAACGTCAGTTTCACGTCAGCCATCCCTAGTTCACAGTGGCCCAAGTTCGATTCCCGGTTTGAAGTCCTTCACCAATACTCAGTACTTCCCCTCTCTCTGCTCCTGTCTGTAAATCTCCACTGTTGTATCACAATATAGGGGAAAACCCCTAAAAAATAATTATAAAAAAAATTTGACTGAGTTTTATTGACTTTAATTGGCTATTTATATTTCATTTTTGTAGTTGCGTTGGTGAATATCCAACAATCTAAATGATATTAGTACTTAAATACATAATATTTCTTTTGAACCTGAATGTTTGCTCTATGAAAAAATGCTTAAGATTCAAGCTGTTGTGTTTGCTTATCACTTGGATTTCAAAATGTAGACAACTTAACTGGCTTTACCTCCATTCAAGGACTTGCATATGAATACATCACTTTTATTAAGCCCTGACAAAAGTGGGTGTTGCAGTGAATCCTTGTAGTGAGTTTCATTTTTGCCACTTAATGAAGCGTAAAGTGAGCTTTCAATGGCTTCGCTCAGTCGGTCTCAAAGTTTTACTCGAGGCAATTCCTCCTGAACGATCAGCCTTACTGACAACAATGAATCGCTTCATCTTGAAGAATGTACGTTTTCTCAGAGACCAGCCTCTTGTTCCAACACCGTTTTCACAAATAGCTATTCTTCCTTAAGCGCGGCGCTGCAACTCTTCAACCCCACCCCCATGATTTTAGGGACAGAATTGCAGTTGACAGCTGAGTTTCTGGATGTCTGAAGTGCTGTGGGTTCGTCTCCTGGGCATTTCCAGCCAAAGCAAGCAAAAGAACGCAGCCCAGGATCAGCTGCACTGCTGCTTGAGCTTCTGTTTTTCAATCCTACGCATTTTGCAGTGAACTTGTCACCTCTGGGGTTGAAAATACAAAGCGTTCATACAAAAGATGTGAAGAGTTTGGGTTTTGTTTTATCTGCAGCTATAGCCCTATTGTGGTGCACTTTGAAATATGAACACAGTACAGACCAAACATACCTAAATAAACCAAAAGCCAAGCGTGATGTCACAAAACAGAAACTATAAAAAGGAACACAGAAACTTATTTTGGTCACACAATAAGAGTTAATTTGCCACAGTCTCTCCTCTCCATATGCACCAGACACATTCTTATAAGCATTCCATATGTCTTGGAAAACATTGTGCAATTCTGAGTGTGCTTCACAGAGGTGAGTGGGCTTCACAAACTATCTGTAGGACACACTATCTTCTCTCTGTATGCTTGGAGAAAAAAATCTAAACTAACTTTTAGTTAACTTGTCATTGCATATACAGTGGGGAAAATAAGTATTGAACACGTCATGTTTTTTCCTGGGAATAATGTTTCTAAAGGAGCTGTTGACATAGAATTGAACCAGATTTTGGTAAAAAAAATCTGGCTGTGTTTTGAATTACTGTCTTGCTGAAATGTCCACCCTGGTTTCATCTTCATCATCCTGCTAATGTAGATGTTGGACTGAAGCAGCTAATATTCATTTACAATGACGAAGAGCAGAGGGTTGCTGAAGAACTTCTGAGAGATTTCAGCTGCTGTCTGGGCTTTCACTGCCTTTCTACACCTCCCTTTCTTCATGTGTTCAATTATTTTTTCCTACGTCATTTGATTTTATTACGCATAACTTAATTTTTAAACTAATTAGATTTGTTTTCTTCGCATATATGGATATCTTTGGTTGTTTCCAACATCAGGGGAAAATTTCAAGACAACAGCGCTTTTAGAAATATGTTTTCTGAGAAAAATAGTGACATGTTCAATACTAATTTTACCCACCGTATATGCTTTCTATCCTGCTTTCTGTTTATTTTAAGTTCTCCTTTTATCTTCACTTGATATTTACCTTGGATAAAAGTGACTGCCAAATGTATAAATTTGAATGTGAAACTATGGGCTTACTTTTATTTATGTATTATCATGATTTAAAAAAATCAACTGTAGCAAAAACAAAACTAATTGTAGTGTTAGGGGCTTGACAATTGACACAGACACACCGTAATTTTCATATTTCTGCGTTTTGGCCTGACACAACCCTAAAGTTTTCAAGCTAAAACAGGCTCTTCAGCATTTCCTAATGTCCCCTTGTGGATGTCAGATGTAAACTTTTATTCTTTAGAGGTTGCCACAGCGGAATGAACAGCCAACTTATCCAGCATGTTTTACTCAGCAGATGCCCTTCCAGCTGCAACCCAGTACTGGGATTTTTTTGTGCATTTTAAAACAAAAAAGTGCAAGTCATTTAATGATGTAGGAGAAATCCCTACACTCTCAGAAATAAAGGTACAAAGCTGTTACTCGGGTAGTACCTTTTCAAAACGTGTATGTTTGAACCTAGTGGGTCCCCACTGATGCTTTGAAGGCACACTTTTGTAGTATTTAAGTACTAATATGCACAATTTACTTACTTATTACTAACATGTATTGTTAATTACCTTTTCGGTACAAATAAAGTAGATTGTGTTTCTTTTTTATCTGAAAGTGTGCATTGGTTTCCCTAGTTGCAGCAACTTCAATTTCTTAGTATTGCTAGACTGGCACCAGTTATTCATGCAATATTCCAAATATCTAATATAGTTTCAGCGTTGAACTGACCATGATCCCACCATCTGTCCTGTTTTCCACAGGGGAGATGCATCAACTTTACCCGGGTGAAAGCAGAGGAGCCAAGGTCACCAGCACACAGCCACCTTCCACCTCCACCGCCCCCTCCAGACCATCAGCCACTCATGCGACCTCCGCCCAAAAGACCACCATCCCGCGGACCCTCCATTAACCGCTCACCCCCAGGACCTCCACCAGCCCGGGCTCCCCCAGGCCCCCGCAGACCCCCACCTTCACGACCCCCACCCTGCCCTGGGAACAGTCAGTGAGAACAATGGAGGGCCTTCACTGCCACCCTAAAATCTCAGCCTTTAATTCAAATTTGTGAAATTTACCAAAGCTACTGGTTTCCCACAGGTTCAGATCGACGAGGGAGTGAAATGTGAGGTACGCTATTAAATATAAAGCTTCTTTATTGGAATCTGTGGGTCCATGAAGAACCTTTACACTCTTAAAGGGATATTTCACCCAAAATTTTAATTTTTTCACCATTTTCTCGCACTCAAGTGTTTCTAAACTTTTATTTTAAAAAAAATGTGTTGGAGTTTTGGTAAAAAGCAGCCTTTATTTGTTGCTTTTTTTGTAAAGCTCTTTGAAAAGCAACTTTTAAAGGCTCTATACAAAATACATTTATTATCAAAGAAACTCAAACTGGTTTGGAACAACTGGAGGATGATTATATGATGGTAGAAAATAGATTTTTGGTTGAACTATCACTTTAAAAATCAATTGTATAAATTTTTTCACAGGAATTCCATTGAAGAGCCATTTTGGTTCACACTTCATTTTGGTTAACAGTTTTTAAAATTATCTTTTTTTAATGTGAAGAGCATTTGAACAATTTTTTAGAAGCAAGGAACTTTTCTACAACATATTCTTTTAGCTTTTACGATGTTCTTCACACTAGGGAAATCCGCCCAAAAATCACTGCAAAAACCCAAGTTCTGACTGTTTTTAAAGTGTCTATGTTCTTACAGTTTTTTTTAATCGCTAACAAGCGTTTACCCATACTTCAGATACTTTTTCTAAACTCTTAACACAGACTTACACCTACAAAACTGCAAAATTGTGTCCTGGCAAAATTCACTCAATAGGCCCTTACCCACCATGGCCTCCCAATCATTCCCATCCACTGAATTGGCTGCATCACTGTCTCTCCACTCCCCCTATAGCTGGTGTGTGGTGAGCGCACTGGCACCAATGTCCTGTGGCTGCTGTCGCATCATCCAAGTGGATGCTGCACACTGGTGGTGGTGTGGAGAGACCCCCCTCATGATTGTGAAGCGTTTTGGGTGTATGGCCATATATAATAAATGTGCTATATATAAATGCACTTACACATTATAAAACACAATTGGCCAAATGGATAATTTTCTTCTCAAAACAACATTTTGTTAAATATATACTAACTTTTCATTTCAAAAAAAGAGCACATCTTTCTCTGCACACACTAACTTTACCTAAACACTAGAAATCTGACTTAGAATGAAATGATTCTGTCAAAGAATAACACTTGTTTTCACTTCACAAGGTACATGCAGTCAATCAAAGTACACCAGGTTTCAAAATACTGGCTATTGTTGACATTAGAAAACTGCAGAGACTTTTTAGTTTTACATGTAGTTGCATGTAAAACATGCAATCCACCATTTTGACACTAAATTTCTTGGTCGGGAACTGTATGTCCGCATGAACAGTAATGTTCACATTCAAAAGCATTCCAGTAAAAAACAAATACGTTTTTTTTCTTTACTGTTTACTACAGGAGGTACAGTAGGAACACGGTATGATAGAACAGAAAAGGTTTTACAGCATTGCTTACGGTGAACTAAACATCCATGAAACACACAAGAGCATTCTGAACAAAACAAGACAACAGCAAAAAGCCCAGATAAAAAGGGGGATCTAAAAAAAAAATCTGAAAATTACTGTTTCTAATTTTTGCTATGGGCAACACGGTGGCACAGTGGGTAGCACAATCGCCTCACAGCAAGAAGATCGCTGGTTCGAGCCCCTACTGGGTCAGTTGGCATTTCTGTGTGGAGTTTGCATGCTCTCCCGGTGTTCGTGTGGGTTTCCTCCGGCGCTCCGGTTTCCTCCACAAGTCCAAAGACATGCTATATAGGTGAATTGGATAAGCTAAATTGGCCATAGTGTATGTGTGTGTATGGATGTTTCCCAGTAATGGGTTGCAGCTGGAAGGGCATCCGCTGCATAGAACATATGCTGGATAAGTTGGCGGTTCATTCCGCTGTGGCAACCCCTGATGAACAAAAGGGACTAAGCTGAAAAGAAAATTAGTAAATGAATGAATGAATGAATCTCTGCGATCTTCATGGTTAGGCCACATGTTTTCATCAACATCACTCCTCAAAGTCCTCCTTTCACTGTATAACTGTAAATATAATCCCTGCCACTGAGTCTAAGCCAGACTGGAATCAGCTGTGGTTGGCCCAGTTTATCCAACATAAATCAGCTGTGTGTCAATTATTCAATTGTTTGTTTATTATCAGCTGAGATATATTTTTGATATTGATATTATTTTTGAACTGATATCATTGCAGAAGCAGAGTATGGGATTAACATTCATGAATACAACAAAAATTTTATTGGGAGCTATAGTTTTTCTGTTAAGAAATGTAAAAGAAAATTGTGGAAGTATGTTCACTGACTGCATATTGGGTGAAAACAACATGAAATGTGTGAATGGTATGGCCAAAAAAAGACTGATGCTGTGCTAATTGTGTTTAGAATTTGTGACAACTGGTTGGACAAACGCTTGTTAGCGACTGAAAAAACCTAATATAAAGAGGCACTGAAAGCGGGACTGCATCAATGCATGATTATTCTACATGCAAAATGAATTCATTTTTAAGGCACTTAAAGAACTTTGAATGTTAATTTTGGGTATTTGTTTATCAAATATTGCATATTTTGGTAGATGACTGCATGTGCAAGATTAGAACATGCTTAATAGAGTAATTATGTTATACAGTATGCTCAGTTTTAATTTGTAGATGATATAAAATGGCCGCATCTTTAAAAAAGAAAATCTGACTTGTTGTGACTGCAGGGCAGTACTACAGACCTCTAATTTATTTAGCCTTGGGTTCCTGGTAGGCACTTGAATATAAAATGACAGGGTGTCCACCACTGGTACAGGACGCTCAGCATGATATTTGATATAATATATATTTGTCTTTTCCTTTGTGGATCATGGTAATAAACAGTAGTCCTGAAGAGTAAGAAAAAATTAAAGGTAAAATTTTATGTTCATGGGTTGGACTCGTGTGAATGTGTCTTTTGCTTTCAAGAAAAAAAGTGTAAATAATCCCAATGTCTTCCCCTTAATATGAAAATAAGATCAACATTATAGACCTTTTTTAGGGATGTAAATAAAAACAATGGTCCCAATGTAGTTCCTGTTTTACATTTTTAATTTCTATAGCTTCTACGAAAGAGCCACATATTGATAAATATGTTATGATAGCTGTTTTAACATTAAGTTATGATTGATTTGCCTCTTGGTACAGTTAGGATATAGTTTGATAACAGCAGGAAATGTTCATGGGCTAATGACATGACCACATTGAAATGGTCTATCAATCAGTGTATACTTAGAAAAGGAAGGAATGATAAAGTATTCAGTTTTAAAATTGTTTAATTTTGAGCTCAAGACTTAACAGGTATGGCAGTGAAATAAGCAATAGCTTTAAAAGGATACTCACCCACCAGCCATCCAAGATGTATAGGTGAATTTATTTTGCAGTAGAACATTAAACAATATTTTTCTTAGCTGAAACCGTGGTCCTTGGTGATGATTTGTCTGTGAATTGTTTGACATATTTTCAAAAATCAGACATTTACTGCCATCGTTGCATCTACATAAAAAAAACAGCATTCGTTGTGTCCAAATTCTACAGATAATGACAAACTACTTGTTTAGCTGTATTTCCCTTTATTTCCCTTCATGGTTGACAGTCAACCTCGTTCTGCTCTGAAAGGAATTAATACTCAGCAGGAGCTTGATTCCCATCATGTAACTTGACATGATTCATATGGTCTGATGACTGCAGCTCCTTTGGCTGGATGCGCTGAACACTCATGAGAAACATCAGAGTGTTGACGAGCCACAAACCTGCAGGCCTCGCTGGAGATATTCACAAAAACAGCCACACATTATGACTAACATCCACTGCCTCAGATTCAGAGGAGGCTCGTTTGTGTCTATTTACACCAATAATTGAAATACAGTTACTTTTGTCATATCAGACTCAAAACTAGGACGTATAAAAACGTAAATGACCTGATATTTGTTTGCAGTTACAAATGTAACGTCTCGAGAGGAATGTGCGTTTCAATCTCCTGTGAAGTGAAACAGTGCCATCTGTTGGTCAAAATAACTTGTACATTAGACGACAAGTTTGACAAGCTAAAACAGGGTCTTCAGCATTTCCAAATGTCCCCGTTTTATAGGGACAAATCTCTGTAGTGTAGATGTCAGATGTAAGCTTTTGTGCATTAACGTTAGAGCATTTATTGTGTAGGAGAAACCACTACACTCAAAAAATTAAAGGTATAAAGCTGTTACTCTGGTGGTACCTTTTCAAAACGTGTTTAAATCTAGTGGGTCCAATGCTTTGAAGGCACATTTTTGTAGTATTTAAGTATTAATATGCACAATTTCCTTTTTTTTAAATTTATTTATTACTATTATGTAATGTTAAGGGTTTTTCAGTACACATATAGTAGATTGTGTTCCTTTTTTATCTGAGAGTGAACATTGGTTTCCCCAGTTGCAGCAACTTCAATTTCTTAGTGTTGAGTTTGACACCATTGCCTGCTGTTGGTAAAAATTACTGTTGTACATTTACGACAAGTCTGACATTTTAATACAAATTATCCTTAACTAAGAGTTGTTTCATTATGTAATGAATCTTTGTTGTAAATATTTAGCTAAACGTTCACCAAAAGCATCAGTAGGCTATAAACATGGACTAATGTACTTTGACAAGCTAGTTAAAATTAAAGAGAAAAATATGTTAACACAAATAATTTGATTAAATTTACAAAATAACTTACTATGAGATCTTTTTCAATTAAGATTCTCCAAAAAAAAAAAATATATATATATATATATATATATGTGTGTGTGTGTGTGTGTGTGTGTCATATGACTGAAGAGACTTTGGAAACACTGAATAAACCACTGTATATTCTTTTTTTGAGTCCCATTTTCACCATACTACATGTAAAAAAACATCAGTTGATTAGCTTTTGATTAGACAACAGTGATAATGAAATGATAAAGAACCATAATAATGAAAAACAGCAGAACTGACCAAAAGAATTCTACTAAATTCTTTAATTTTAAAGTTTAAAAACTCTAAATGGTTTCCATATTTTTTATATATACATTATTATTATTATTATCATCTGGGACATGAATTAGTAAGTCAAAATTTCGTAAAATTTGTAAAAAACAAACCAAAAAAAACCCCAGCAAATTATGAATTATGTAACAGCAAAACATATGCGGTATAAAAATTTCTTAAGGTCAGTTTTTTTTTAAACATTCTAAATTATACAAATCTTAAAGATATTTTCTAATGCTTCTTTCAAATACTTTAAATAACACATTGAGATGTAAATGCACACATCAAACAGACATCTACACTATGTACATGCTTTATCTGTTTTTCTCCATACGTGGCAGAAATGGATTGGCATAATTTTGGTCTGGTCTTCCTTATAAACACCTTAATAGGGCTTTTGTCATACTTTTGTCAATGAAAGATGGCTCTCAACAGCAGCTGAAGTGTCTGAAGCCAGCAGACGCCACCATAAACGTCTTGAGTCTGTATCACTTCTCTCTCACTGGGACCATCAGGAAAAATCCAGCTGAGCTTATTGGAGTAAGAGGACCCGTCTGACCTCCAGCAGACCTCAAGTCTCTATCCATCACACTCACACACACAGCTAAACTCTGCATTAACACAAATGTAATCTACTACACAAGATCAGCCTCTCCGAAACAACTTTTTAAAGGGCATGTGGGAATTATGCTTGTATTACTTTATCAAAGTAACTGTAGAAATGCGTTAAGAAAGCACTGTCAGTCACGTTCCTTGGAAATCAATGTTCCTGAGGGTTTCATACATTAATAATGTGAGGGCAGAAAGTGCAAGTGAATAAGCGATTAGCTTTTTTTGTTCTTTTTATTGGGGGTTTAGAACATTTTGCATAAAGTAACGATAAAAAATAAAAACTATCATCCTGTAATGAAAAAGTCTTACTCTGAAATTATTTTGGAACACTTTATTTGGTGTCCAACATAGCAAGAACATAAATACATTTGTTACAAAGCTATTATCGTACTGCTATTTTCTTATAATCCAGCCACAGCAAACATCAACCGGGACTTCTTGAAACCCTCTTTTAAGAGAAGCTTCCACAGGAAGTTCCTACGCAATATCTGAACAGAAAAACAAGATGTCTTTAGCTTTTTTTATTGATCATGTCATAAGAAATGAGGGCAAATCCAAAGTTCCATATCAAGACGCCCACAAGTTTTAGGCTTTCCTCTTCTTCAGTATTCGGGATCCAGAAAGTGCTCCTTTCTTTGCTCCTCTAACCATGCCTTTAAACTGGCCCTGGAGTTTAGCCTTTTTCCTGTTACCAAAATCAAACATTTAGATCACTCATAATTTTAAGGAGGATGTGAGGAGGGGGGGGGGGGGGGGGGGGAACTTTGACAATCACCTGCGGTTGAGTTGGGATTTCTTGAGAGGAATATAGGCATACGGGTCACACTTGCCTGCCTTCTTAACATCCCCTTTTCCCTTCTGCAAAAATTATTAAAAGAAATCATTAATATGTTCATACAATAGATGTTGAGTATTACTAAATGTAGGAAAAACACTCCTCACCTTAGATTTATACTCTGTCCCTATCTCTGGTCTTCCACCCAGAGGCCTGTGGATTCCAATGCCACCAGCTGAGGAGTTCAACAACACAAAGTAAGGCTGAAGTAGTGCTGCCATATTGTTTGTGACATCTAAGGTCTTTGATGCACCACATTACCATAATTTCCAGTAACCCTGTACCATGTTTTCCAGAAAATATAGTACTTTTTAAGCAAGGTTAAAGTTCTCTTACCTTTATATTTCAGTTCAGGCTCAAAATCCATGTCATCATCCAGATCAGCTGCAATTTTCCTCTTTGGATTCTTCTTCTGTTCAGCAGGAAAATAAATAAATAAACAACACTGCAAAATCTTTTCAATTCTGATCATGAACAAAATAAAACCCTCACAGTTTTGACTCCAGCCTCTTCAAGTACATCATCCATTTCAGCATCTGGAGAAAGATAAAGGTAAGATTGTGATGAATTTATTACAACAATAATTGTGCACTAACATAAATATCATCAGGACCCTGAAGAATATTTTCATCCACAAGAAACATTACATCCCTACTAGAGGATGCCATTTTTGGGGAAAAATCCTACAGGTCACGGGATTCCCATGGGATGGGAGTTATCTTTGTTTTTAATCATGGCATTGGGACGGTACAGGATAAGATAGTTAATGGGAGCAGACGGGAGAGGGATTCAACCAATAGGAAGCTGACAAAAGTAAATGCACCACCATTTTGAAGTTTTCTTTTAATACGATTACAGAGTAACGTTATTCAAAAAGAACTACAGAAAGCCATTAGGGCTGGGGGGGCTAACACCTGCCGAGAAATGAATGTGGTGAAAAAAATTATATGCAGCGTAAAGTCAGAGGTAATGACATTAAATTAACAGAACTAGTCAGGAAGTCGAAATATTAATGAAGTTCACGAGAGTAAACTGTGCCAGTGACAGCACGCCGTATGCTGCTTGTAAAACATGCTTAATCTTAGTCAAGTACACCAGTAATTCAGGGACGAACGGTCTGAAAAGGCACACTTGCATGGCAAATTCGAGAAAGAATCAGCCAAGCATCTTTTCGTTCTTCCAGCAAAAATTGCCGTCGGGTGTCAAGTCTCATCTGACAGACAAAATTGCTCGCAACTGTCATAGGTTCAGTGTTTTGATCCAAAGCAATTAAAATTTAATGAAAAGAAATTAGAAGAATTATTGTATGCATGTATGGTGGTGAGTGACGAGGACTGCAATATCTGCTGTAAACTTTTCCATGTGCCTAACTTTCTCTATAAAACCAGAATCATATTGAATGTCCTCATTTATTTAGGATGCATATAATGCATACAGCCACATGTTTTAATAAGCAGATAAGAATAGTGTATGTAATATATATTTTCAGATTTAGTCTAAGTCTTTTGTGTCCCCAGAATGTGTCTGTAAAGTTTCAGCTCAAAACACCCATCAGATTATTTATGATAGCTTTCTGAAGTGTCTGTATTATAGCTGGTAAAACCTGGTTGCTGTTTTTTTTGTACTGGGCCTTTAAGGCTAGTCCTCCCCGCCCACCGTTCCCACATGCCAGTCAGCAACATGCCTCGCCGCCCTCGGTTGCCTCAGGAAGCAGATCTAACGTAACGTGTGTGAGAAATACTACAGTAAGAACTTCAATCTTACAATCTAACAATCACTATTTGATGCATTTTTTGTGGATTTGCAACAATGAGTCACACACACTGTCATTACAAAGTTCAGGCACACACACAGAGAGGACAAACACACACATAGCGTAGACACACACCCACAGCGCGCACGCACGCACACACACACAAACACACACAGAGAGAGACAGCGCACGTTTAGCTTTGCACTCTTTTTGCATGTGACAGGCTACAGGTTAATCCTCACTGCTGTATGGATATCTGTTATGTTAATGTACAAAATAAACCTGATTTAACGTCCACAAACCGGGATTGAAGTGTCTTTCTTTATAATTGTTCAGACACACGGCTGTGCTGATGAAGTAAAGCTAAGCTAAATCGCTGTAATTCATTACACACATACTCTGTTTTAAAATATTTTAAACATGTGAAACTCACTCTTGATCACATTTGATGATGATTGATGATCCTAGCGAACTGAACACACCTTTTATTCCCGGCTGCTTTGCGCACGTCTGGTCTTGTTGATATGATTATACACGTGACTACCGGGACATGTTAATGCGCGCAGCTGTCAATCAATTCGGTGGGCGGGGGGACCGCACTCCTACATAAAGTTGTGGTCGATCTGAAAACCACTCAATTGGTCCACTGTTTTTATGTTGTTAAATTGAGAAAAAAGGACTGGGTGTATTTATTTCACCCCAATATGACAGTCTATACACTATATCTATACACATGTCTGTCCAAACAGCTTTAAAAGTAGATTTTTCACCATAGGTGCCCTTTAATGTTTAATTAATGTTTAAATTGTGCATGCTGCATTTCTCTCCCTCATTATGCAAGAGCATATTGGTTGAAAATTGTTAAAATGTTAATTAAAAAACCTTTTAATAAATGAGTCAAATGCAGCTTGGTGTGAACTATGTACTGTTTTTCTTTTATTTACTGTAACTGACCTCCAAAAAAACCTAGAAACAGGGACTCAGCAGCTGGTCTAAAACAGGACGGGGAGCAGATAAAATCAAATACTATTACCTAAAGGATAAAAGTAGGAGAAAAATTTATATATATATATATATATATATATATATATATATATATATATATATATATATATATATATATATATATATATATATATATATATATATATATATATATATATATATATGGGAGCGGTACAGGAGTAGAAGTCATTCTAAACAGTAGTGGGATGGGAGTGGAAGTCATTTTACTAGGAGCGGGATGGAACAGGGTTATTTTTTAACTTTGGTCAGGGGGTAGGATGGGACAGGAGTGAAAGTCCACTCCCGTGTCATCCTCTAATCCCTACCTCAAGAAAGCGGTCTTACCTTTAGTTTTTTCCTCCTCATCATCATCGTCGTCGTCTTCTTCCTTGATGATGAGTCGTCCATCAGACGTCACCTTAAATCCATGGTCTGCTTTGGTGGCCTTCTTCAGGTTAGGGTTGGTGGCTAGATCAATCATTATGCAAGTGAGAAAAGTATACAAAACATATTAACGAACAATGTTAGAGATTAATTTAAGCTGATCAAGAAATCTCTCTTACCCAGAACTCTCTGCGCTGCCTTTGGATCAAGGAAGTTGAGTGGTTCGTCTGAAACGCCTTCCTTCAACCAGGCCTGGCCCTTCTTTTTCATTGGCTTCTTCTGACCCTTCCTGCGTTTCTCTTCTTCATCCGAGTCATCGGAGTCAGTCTCAGCCAGAATGTCTTCAATACTGCGGAAAGATAAACAGTATGTCAAACATCTACTCCACCATCAGTTAAGCTCGACAATATTTACAGATGTAATGGTTAATGGCTGCAATAGTGATGAAAAAATGACATGAGAACCTGAAAGGAATTCAGCATTTATTCATTTAGCAGACGCGTTTATCCAAAACGACTTACAAGTGAGGATAAAAGAATTCACACGACCAGAGAGCAGCAGTATAGAAATGCTATGACAAGTTAATTCATTTTTCATTATTTTTAAGGTTGTTTTTCTTTCTGATCATATGGAGAGGAGAGAGTATGCTACAGGTGGTTTGTCAAGCCCACTCACCTGTGTGGAGCACTCTCAGAATTGCACACTCAACAATGTTGTTTCTGTGTTGTTAATAAAAAGTCTGGTGCATATGGGGAGGAGTGTGTCCTACATGTGGTTTGTCAAGCCCACTCACCTGCGCAATGGTGGCACCTGCTTGAGAAAGCCAACATACTGTTATACTACTCTGTCCTTGAAACCAAACGTATCTCCTCCTAGGCCGTTCATGCTACAAGGCCCAAATTTTGTCAAAATGTGCCCCCTCATGCTAATCAGACTTCTCTTATTAATATATTAATATTACATTTTAATAATCCAAGAATACAAAAAAATTATACAAGACGATGTTCTGCATTAGATTTTGTTGCCATATCTTTTTAGATTTATCACATTTATAGTTTTTCAATAAATAATTTGAGCATTATTTTTCTCTAAACACGGTGAGCTCCATGACTTAAACTCCATATTTTTTTTACTGATATGGCAAGCAATTTTTGCATGTATCGCTTTTACACTTAAGCATTATATTTTCAAGAAAATATGGCAAGTCATTTTACATAAAGTCCAAGTCCAGTTTAACCGTCATAGAGACACCGGGGTCGATTTATACCACTCATAATGGCAAGAGCTTTTGATGCATCATCACTAAGCTGTTAAGTGTCCCATTGGCAATAAAACAGATCAACCTAGCAACCATTTAAAAACAGCAATATCTCTCTACATCAGAACATCGTAGGGACCTGGGTATTGGCTTTTCTGACTCATGCTAGCAAATGGGACTTCCTGTGTACTATGCCTGGTAACAATGATAAGCCAAGTGCTATTAATGATTATCTAAGTGCAATAACATATGCTAGAAATGCCTACAAAGTATTAGCATTTGATGAAACATGTACACAAGCATTGCCTTTTAGCAACTGCTTAGCAACCACCTAGCAATGCCATAAACATTTCTGCAACAGCCTAGCAACCGCTGTGCTTCCTGCCAACTGCCATTCCCAGTCCTAACGCACTCACGTTGGTTTTCTCAAGCCAACATCAAAGTTCGTCAACGCACTTTAGGTTCTAGTTCATTTATTATTGTAAATCACTGTCGGTTCTCTTGATATTTTCCTATGGGGTTTTATAATAGAGATTTTTAATAATGAGCAAAATAAGGTCTGTGGTGAACATAATCAAATGGTACCTGAAAGTTTTGTTTTACAACTCACATCCTAAACTTTCCTACCCAGTAACATATTACAATGCATGTTTTAGGTCCACATAAGAGCTTAAAAATGTACATTTTTCATATGGTTTTGTATAATTGCAGCAGTAGAGCAAAATTTCAAAGTACACTGTAAAAAAAGCCAAAAAATTCCACACAACTCATCATGTCGTCCCAACACTAACCTATTAAGTTGGCTCAATCGATTTTACAAATTTAGCATACATATAAATTTAACATAAAACAGTTAAGTTGTCCACACACAAAACATAAGGATTGCGTTGTTTCAGCTCATTTTAAATAAGTAGTTTGAGCAAGCGGCAAAAGTCTCTTTTTTTTGTGTTTACTGTCAAGTTATGGCCACATGCATTATTTTTCTTATATACTAAAACTCTTGAGGGAACCCCTGAATCTGGGTTTTAACGTCATCCCTGCACCACACACACGCTATCATAAAGCACAAGTTTTCATCTGAAAGACCCATACCTCTCTCCTTTCACTTTAGGCTTCTCGTCTTCAGTGTCTGATTCGTCCTCTTCTGTCTTCGTCAGCTTGCGTTTCTTATTTCTGGCTTCTGATTTACGGATGTTCACCAGGACCTTGTGTTGCTCAGCCGGCAGCATGCTTTTGACGAGCTCGAATCTGAACACATTATAATTAGATAAAGATTACAAACAGAAATCAAGTGACCAGCGGGTTGTTTGATTAGCTGCTAAACTTACCCAAATTTCCTAATCAGTTTGGTGTAAATATTCTTAAGTTTCACTCTGAAATGCCGTCGCATATCATTCATATTGCTGATCCCTTCCATCTGCAAGACGACACAAAATTATAGTATTGTTTTTAAAGTATTAAATGGTAATTTAAGACCCTTCTCATGCCTCACTTAAATCTAGTATTAAGATGACATTTCATCACAAGTGGACAATTATTCCATATGTAAATAGAGTCTAAAATGTATTGAGTTCATCATATTTGGGTAGTTTATGGTTTATCATTTTATTATTTATCTATATCTGAATGCTGTTAGATTAAAAAAGATTTGTTGTGAAGAGAGTTGACCTTAAATACATGATCGTTTGACTGAAAACATGTTAATGCCAGGTATAAACCAGGCCTCTGACACCTTTAAAATGGCTAAACATGAAACATTTTCTGTCACTTACAATAACATTAACATGGCTGGCTAAAACCTTGACATCCAGAGAAAAGATGATAACTTTTAGAAAGCCAAGAGAGGCTTTGACGATGTCTCGAGTTCTGCTCGCAAGCAGAAGACAGACATTTTGCAGAAGCAGCTCCAATGAGGAAAGGTCTATGGAATCTAAAAAAAAACACACAAAATGTTCACATTTATTGTTGTTAAACAATCAACAAAATATTAAAATCACTTGATGATTCTTAAAGTGATAGTCCACCATTTACTTCTATAGTAGGAAAAACAAATGTTATGAATGTCAATGGTTAAAGGGTAAATCAAAAGCTCATGATCCTCACTCATTGAGTAATTAAGAGTTATATATTTTTTTTATTTCACATTCATCGGAAGATATAACTAGAGCTCTGCATTTGAGTCCAAGCCCGTCAGGCCCGACTTTCACATCATAGCTAGCAAACATTTCAGGCTTCGGGCCTGCTTTAGAAAAAACTTTTTAAAAAAGTTAAATGAGATCTAAAGCGTTCAGTCCAGAAGCGCCAGTGATGCCTTAAGCATAGAGATTTCCAGCCACATGCAATGGAGAACATACAGAGAAAAATTGTCAAATGGCAAACTTAAAACTGAAAAATGCTGAGAAAAAGGCAAACATCTGGTCAACTTTTCAAATAGTGACAACTTTAAATGATGAGCCAACTGGTTATGCACAATGCACAACTTGTAAGTTGAGTAAACTCACCATGTACCACATACCGCTTTGATAACGATGTCACTTAAAAAAGTAAAAACAAACCACAAAACAAAATCCAAACATTTCTCTAAATTCTGATAAAAAATAAAAACATCAACTTTCTATTAAATACAAATCTGGTCTACAAGGGCAGGGCTACAGCCTGTGTGTCTCGGGCCAGCGCCGGGCTAGGGCTTAGATTTAAAGCCCATGCAGGGCTCTAGATATAACCACAAACGTTATGGGTCAACGACTCCTCAGTGTGTTCACTAATGAAAACAGTTACAGGGTTTCAAAATAACTTTTCTTTTCAAGCTCTTTTACAAGCTCAGATAAGAAATCTAACGTTTATAGCTAAGAGAAAACCCAAAAAGGTTTTCAGAATTTGGAATCTCTTTATAGGATTCCTGAAGAAGCTGATATGAATCTTTTTTCCACATAACTTGTATCACCTGCTATTAATTATCATTGTTTTGATACCTTTATATTGTATGTGTTTGTACATGCATTTATTGATTTATTCATTTATATACACTTGTAATTGTAATTTTTTTATTATTCCTATTTTAAAATAATTAAGTAGGTTTTGTTTCATTAGTATATGTTAAAAGTTTCTAAAATAAAATTATAAAATAATAATAAAAAAAGAAAAAAAAGAAAATGGAATATTTAGTCGTGTGAAATATCCCTTTAATATTACAGGGTTTATGTAGGAATCCTTAATGTAATTTCAATACCTTTTTAAAGACCTTCTCAGAATATTAAGACCTCATCGCCACTTCAAGTTCTAATCAGTATCAAACCTTTAACTTAATAAACAGTTGTAGTTAAATTAATACAGCACAACCATGCAACAAAAGTCAGATAAGCTCGGAAGAGAAAGCTTGAAAGAATAAACTATGCAGTTGTTTTCAGTGACATGCTTCAGCCACCGTTTAAACTCATCATTCTCCCATTTTGCAATCTTTTTCACTTTATGGTTTCGCTACATGTGGAGAGCATCACATCACCTTCCCGCGTTTGTTTTACGTGACATCACCCTGACGCAGGAGCTTGGCCAGACACACCCTGGCCTGAACCAATCGCGTGGATCAAGCACACCGTTGTTAATATTAGGAGGAAAATAAATATATTTATGCTTTTCTGGAGTCAAACACTGGGCAATGCTTGAACAAAATTTAAGACTTCGTAAAAACATGATTAACACTTTTTAATACTTTTTAAGGGCCTTAATGTTCTCATAATTAACTTCTCATATTACTTTTAATACTTTTTAAGACCCCGCGGACACCCTGTATCAACACATTAAAATTTTTCTGAAGAAAAAAAATTACAAAAATACAGAATAGGGGTTAAATAACAGCTGAAGGTAGTATCAGTCAAACTCACCTTTGAAATGAAATACCAGTCTGGTTAAAGCCAGAACTGTGCAGGTGATCAGTGTTACAGAGCCAGTTAGGCCAATGTACACATAGCTCAAATACTCATTGATGGCATCTGGGGAAAAATAATACAAAAAAATACTATTATGACTCACTAAGATGTTTAATACTAACAAGAAAATGTGACTGAATTTAAAATGTATATAAAAAATAACCAATTAATAAAATAAAACATCTGGCATCATCTTCACCTTTTGTGTTCCCACAAAAGCGCTCAAAAGCATTGCCAATCTCAACCAAAAGCGTGTAGGCATTTTTGCGGGCACCAATGGACATTTCCTTTGTGCAAAGAATGACCTAAACACGCATTGGACAAAAATCCAACATTAGAAAAATCTATAAAAAGCAACACCAGAGAACACCCATACACTTTTGCGAGACATACCTCAGGAAGTAGAGCAGTAATAAAATCACGGTGTTCTTCATTCAGCTGCTTTACTATGTGAATCAGACACTTGAGTCTAGGCTGAAATAAAAAAAATAAAACAAAAAAAAGGGGCCATTACGCTTCATTTCTCTGTCTATTAATAATGAATCGCTAGTGTATTTTCTATCCTCTCACCCGTTTAGCAGGAGAAGCGGCAGTCTTCAGGCTTTCCATCAGCATCTTCTTCAGCTGCTCCAGGTTTGCCAGAACAAAAGCCTTACAGGACGCTCTCTCTCCTCCACAGATCTCCTCCAGGACTCTGTAGGCTTTCTTCTGGACGCCACTATCCTTGCTCTATAAACACACAAACAAATGTAAAGTATACTCATGACAAAACAAGTGAAAACAAAAGGTTTATCAGGAAGATTCTCACCTCCACAAAAGGTTTAATAAATTTAAATATCTGGCTCATAGACGCTTCATCCACAAACGGAGCCATGGCTACAACCAGGTCAATGACTGCAAGCCTACGAAATAACAGACACTTATTTTAAAACGCAAGACTCAAAATTTAATTTCAAACAAAACAAGGCACACGTTTCATGCAGCATGGCCATTAAATATCATGGCACTTTATACATGCATCAGGTTTCCGTTCAAACTGTAATATGCTTTCTATAATGCCTTGTAAAGGTATGAAGCTGTATTACCTGGTGAACTCAGTGTTGTCCGCATTGAGCCTCTCCAATGCTTTTTGAAGAAATGTGCACACCATCTGAAACAACAGGAACATACATATTTAGTATTGACATTGAGAAAAGAGCCAACGAGAGCACAAACCGCAAGACATATATTATTTTAATCAAGAAATACTTGCATTGTTTTTAAAGTTTCCATGTGAAATTAAACCAGTTAGTGGCTTTTCTATTTGAGCTACAGGTAGGGAAGGACGTGCAGTATTTTTCGCAATATAAGCAGTATTTAGATATAATTAAAATAAAGCGAGCAAAAAATGCATCTACATAACTTTTTACATGCAGATACTTAAGCCTGTTTCACACCGCAAGCAGCGCATGTTTTTTTGCATCCATGTTACCAGATTAGAGCTTTCATACTGCACGCAGAAGCAGTGCGTCAGCACGAGGCGTGTGTCACTAAAGCAGCAGTGCCGCGATAGCTTCAACGCTCGGTCTATTTTTGCCTCGCTGCTCACACGTAATTAAAGTGACAGTGCTTTGATAATGACCAAAACATATTGAATGACAGTAAAAATTAGCAATTTTACCCAATAAATGCATCGATAAGATCCACAGATTTTTATATATTAAATCAAATGAACTTAAACGATTAAAAAACGGAAACAAATATTTATTTAGGCCCGAATAAAACCAAATTTAAAACTATTTTAGTATTAGTTTAGCTTAACACACTAGTTTGATCATATATAAACATCATAAATATTATTATAACTATAGGCCTACATCATCCTGACAATCAAAAACAAAATGACATGATATCACAGGCGATTGTCTTCTGACCGAGTGCACCTTAAAAGACATGAATGACACTTAGAATCAGACTCAATATTCTACTTGTTCTCATGTAATTGCCTCTTAAATACAGCAGATGAGTTACCGTCTGGTCTGTGATGGTCAGGTAAACTCTGACTGTGTCCAGGACAGCCATCCGAGCTGACGTCATCTCTCCTGCTTTAGGCTGCTGGCTGTAGACGTTAAACAGGATGGGAAGGAAGTTTTTGGAAAAGCGATTCATCTCTGCTTTCTCTTCCTCTGCAGATGACCCAGAAAACCACAAAAAAGTATTCATTATATAATCAACTTTGAATGTGCAGGCATCAGTGAAAAAGCAGCCATAGCAACAGTTGTTTAGATTTGATTAGAGATCACATCTTAATTCAGCTGACCTGTTTCACAGCTCTTGTTGATAAGAGTTCGCAAGGCCTGGCAGATACACAAACGCAGGTCAGGCCGATCGTTTAGAGCCATACCCAGAGAGCGAGCAATGCCCTTAAATGATGCCAACAAATCGGTGGGCTTGTTGCAGAATCCAGGCAACATGGTCCAGATCTGGAAAAAAAAAGTCAATAGGATAAATCCTTGATTTTTATTTGTTTTGTGTCAATTTAATCGGCACCAAAATTATTTGGGGGAAGAAGAATAAGAGGTGTTATTGTTTAAGTTGACCATTTCAAGGATTTACATGCGAGTCAAAATCTTATTTTACAATGCAAGTAATTTTATTTTAATCTAATGATATATGGAGTCAAATCTTAACATCTTGACATAGGGCTGGGCGATAAAATCGATATCGATATTTATTGACCGAATACCAATGTCAGTATCCATAATAAAAAATGTTCGGTATGTAGTTTCAGTATGAAGCGCCATACTTTTATTAAAATGTGGCTGCTTAGCACGCGCCTTAGAAAAAAATGCCAATAAGCTTAGGGTGTCAGTTTGTCATATCCAATGGAAGCGAATGTGCGACGTGCACGAAATGCACTTGGGAGCAATGTGCACATAGTGTGCAAGTGGCACACACGTAACGCACGCGCATTTTCCAGGTACACCTAGTTGAAAAACATCAGAACTTTTCCGAAAGCCCCGAGCGCTAGAACTAACCAATCTGCTTCACACTTTGTACATCTTTTCTTGTGCATCCCAGCCACCAGCTCGCCATCTGAAAGATTTTCTAGCACAGGGGTAATGTACTCATTCAACTTCACAATTTGTAATGTTCAGCATGTATTTGAATGATGGCTGGTTCCTTTACTTGAAAGCTCAGATCTGATTCTCATAATTTGTTTGCAGAGTTTGAGGTTTACTGCATCATTATTATTCACACTTTACAGATGTTGATCTATCTTTACCATTGCACACACTTTGTAACATTTTATTAATCAAGTTTAAAATTCTCTTTAACACTTATGTTTATTTTAATTATGAAGAGATCAGATATTTTGTTTAAATATTTTTGTTTTTGACTTAAAACTATTTGCCTTATTAATGTTAATAAATTAAAATAAGGTGGTTAAATAAAAAAAATCCTAATATTCCTAAATGTATTGTTAAAAAATTATTCAATGATTATCTATATTGAATGATATGAAACATGATATCGTGATTATTTTTTGCAATATCGCCAAGCCCTACCTTGACACTTGATTTCCTTCAAACTACCCATGTTCACTTAAGCATAACAGACAGACCATTTTTAATGTATAATTGACTGTTTAGTTCTTAAGGTATACAATGTTATTCTGCATTACAGCATTTGTTTTTTTTTTTTTAAATCCTTTTTATAAACCACCTAAATTCCATATTTTTTTATGGTTCTTAGTTTTTATAATAAGAAGTTGCTGAGACTTATTTTTCAGTATGTTGATGTGCTTCCAACTGAAATAAAACATTGAGCAGGGGGCAGGGCTTTCTTTTCCCTTTTAGAAAACTAACAGTAAGAGAGGTGTGGTTAAGAATATTACTATGCAGTTATTACAGATGCCGCCAAACTGACGTCAACAGAAGGAAAGCCACTCCAAACACAGACGCAAATGGTCAAAATTGAATTGAAGACTTTTTTTTCTGTGGATTAACTTGCACAATTCGATTAATATTTAATCGATTCTTAATATTAATAATGTGAGCTAGCAAAATAAACATTATAAATTTTGATTTAACATGGCCTTTCACTTTAAATCCAGAGATAAGTGGTTACAATTACACATGGCAATGTAAACATCACAGCTAAAACACAGATGATGATTTATTTTGTTTCGCAAAAGCCTCCAGTAAAAATTTTTTTCTTTTCTTCCAAGTATTTCCCAAGTGCTGTTTAACAGAATAAGGAAGGTTTCATACCAAACCCTATTATATGTTTTTGGGGGAGAGAAAGTCTTATTTCTTTTAGTTTGGCTGGAATAAAAGCTATTTCTTTTTAATATATATATTTTGGCTACACAACAAACCACTGTTGTCCAATGACTCTGCCATGATAATATATTTTACAAACTAATTTAAAATATACTAGTATTCAATTAAGTTGACTAGGCAAAGACAAAAAAATTTGTTACTCAAAATGAGTTAAAACTATTCAGTTTGAAAATGTGTTGGAAAAGAATCTATCAAACAGCCCTTGGAAAAATATATTTGAAACAATTAAATTTATCAGGAGGGCTAATAATTTTGCCTTCAACTTTGCAATTGTTTTTGGACCTCTAGCTGGCTCGGGAAAGCTGAATCAAATGTTGGACAATTTATCCAACTGCATTAAACCATCTGTAAGAAATCTAGATTTATCCTGGATTCTGCCCTTCTATTTGACAAACAGGTAAATGCAGTAGTTAAATCTTGTTTTTTTCCAGCTGAGACTATTGGCCAAAGTGAAAGGCTTTTTTACTTGTGCGGAATTTGAGAGATTAACCCATGCCTTTATATCATCACGCTTGGTCTACTGTAACTGTATTTATGTGGGTATTGACCAATCCTATATAAATCGTCTTCAAGTTATTAAAAATGCAGCCACTAGACTTCTTTCTGACACCTGCAAGTTTAGCCAGACTCCTATCCTGTGCTCCCTAAATTGGTTGTCAATATGTTATAAAATTGAGCTTAAAATGTTAATGAATGTTTTTACGGTATTAAATGGCCAGGCTCTGACTTATCTCTCTAATCTTATTACTGGTAAAATATCTGGCAGATGTTTAAGGTCACCAAACCAGAAAATGCAAGTAGTTCCCAGATCCAAATTGAAGAAAAAAGGAGATCTAGCTTTTTCTGTAGTAGGTCCTAAAATGTGGAACGGGCTACTTATGTCCATTAGAACAATTTCCAGCGAATCTTTGTTCAGAGGTAAACTTTAACTACACTCCTTGAAAGAGCTTATAAATTGGGAGAAAATTGATCCTATTGTACCTATCTGGTGCCTTGTTATTTATCGTTGATGCTGTGTGGTATGTTGGATGTATTCTAGGTTGTTTTATCTGTTACTGTCTATTTTTGATCATTTGCTTTTAGGTTTGTACAGCACAATTGTCAACAACTGTTGTTTTATTGTGCTTTATAAATAAATAAACTAAATTGTATATCATATTGTCATTATTTAGATCAGATCTTTTTTTTCTTGACAAAATTCACAGTTATGGCCTAAACAATGTGTTCACAGTACCAAAATACACATCATACCTGGATCTGTAACGTCTGATAAACCTTTGCCATGAGCTTCTGACCTGACTGCTCCAGTTCATCGGCTGAAATAAATCAAAGATTAAGAGTTTATATAACAGTAACACTGTCGCCAGGGAACATTGGGACTGTGTGAGACTTATACAAACCTGTCTGTTTAAGTTTATTTGCTAGCGGGAAAAAGTGTGAATTGAAGTAAGCCAGCTGAGAGTTCTTCACATGATCTCTAATGACCGGAATCAACCAACTGCGTGGAAACTCAAGGTCATCACTGCAAACACACACAAAACACAGTTGTACCTTTTCATTTAAAGCACTAAACAGTTTATACATTGAGAAGCACTGGCCAATAAACACACTCTGTTCCAGTGATGAGGAGGGGTACAGCGTTGAGCACCACCTCTGGACCCATGCTCTCCACAGCACCACCAACAGCAAGATCCAGCTCACCAGAGAAGGGGAAGTGAGGGGTGGCCCGCAGGTCACTGAGAGACTGGAGACTCTAATAATCACAAACATCAAATTATCAATTAATAATATCAATTAACCAACACAAAAAAAAAATCACGTTTCCCAAGAATGATTAAATCTTTTGTTTGATGCGGACACAATATGCAGAACCCCAGATTTTTTCGCAATGCTGCCATTGCTGAATTTAACGCAAAATCAACACAATCAAAATTCCTAATTAAACGCGAAATAATCGCAAAAAATTATCTCATAAAACATCAAATTCTAAACCATATAATTACATTACATTTATTTCAGTTTGCAATTAATTGTTTTACATCACTTATAGACGTTGCATACGCAGCGCACGTGATGTATTTGAGTGTCTCTTGAATAATGACGTCTCACCTGCGCCCTCACAATCATTACATTACATGGAAAGGGGTGGTGGGGGGGATTGTTTTACAGCCTGTGCAGTACCGCGGATGAAGCGTGAATGATTTACATGATGGCATTGCAAAGATGAGATTAGACATCCTGTGGTGCAGTTTTGTGCGGTTAACGTGCTTCAGACTGCAAAAATGGTGTGAGCAATAGAATAGACAGAAAAGCAAGCAGCTTACAATGATGGAGAGATTGGTTCAAGGATGAATTGAAGGACATTATTTGTGCTTTACATGTATGGCTGGTATTATGATGTTCATCATGAAATCGATAAATGATTTTGTTTAACTTTTCCTGCAGTTAACGAAGTTTTTTTTTAGGAGTTTTAGGTGTATTACGGTAGGGTAAGCCCTAACGCATGTCCTGAGTGAGGTACATGTCAGATTCTCTGGTGAGTGAAATCTGAGAGAGAAAAAGTTTGTGCATAAAATTTAGAGTTATACAACCTTTATTGATACCTACTGTTTTAGATCATGTCTTAACAAGAGACCAAAATAAAGAAGCTTTATTTTTATGATTTGTGTCATTGTGTCCGATTGCACACCTAACATAGTAGGCAACCTAATATGGTACATAAGATATATATATATATATATATATATATATATATATATATATTTTATTTTTATTATTATTTTTTTTTTTTATTTATGGCAAAATTGTCTGCACATTTCTGGGAATCACCACCACAAAATCAGTCATTTTTATCTGGAAAAATCACCAAAAAAATCGTGAAAAACTAGGGGATCTGAATATGAATGTTAAAGAGAGAAAACTGGTCAGAAGCATCATTACAAACTATCTGGATGAAAGTACAGTAGTGTATTGTATTTTATTTTATTATATTTTAATATTAATATATTAATCCTTATTAGTCTTTTTTCTCTTATTTGTGCATTACAATTCTAATTGTGTTTTTTTCTGTATGTACATATGTATTATATAATCACTTTACAATTTTATCCATTGTTTATGTAATCTGCAATGTAATACCTTGCAATTCAGGTCAATAAAACTACTTTGAATTGAACTGAACTGAGAAAGTGGGGCAGAGAAAATCTATCAAAATCCTAAAAAAGGCTTTTAAAATTAACATTAAACATCATAAATATGTATTTTAATTCACTGGCTCACTGCAACATCTTTGAAAATGTAAAAGTATATAATAAAGAATTGAACGATTATAGTGGCAAATTATAAACAAGTTACAGTGGCATACTGGCATTCCCCATAAATAACATTTATTATAAATGTCAAGTCCAAACTGATTTATTCAAAATGAAACTAATTAGCAGCAGTTCTGGGTTGCTGTGCGAAAAGCCCAATACAAATCCTCATTTGCTGCTGTTATTATTTGGCATGAATTCAAATGTTGTGCTTTGCGCTTACTAGTTTGTAAGCCTGATGTTAACTTCATTAAGTCAAATTGGAATATAAAAATATAAATACAATGCGCTGAAATGTGGAATGCACTGATAAAGAGAAGTCAATTACATTTCCTGTACATACTTCACATACTTGACTCACTGCCATTTTTAATTTGAGAAAAACTATTTAAAAAAATCATATATCAGCATGAGCACAGTTATTTTGTATCGGTGGAGCTCTAATATAAAATTCTAAATATCAATCTACCTTTATCATAATAGGATGAGCCTGTTTTCCTGCAGCTCTGTAGAAACAACCCAAAATCTGCAGCACAAACGGCCATGAGGCATGGAAACGATAAGACAAACCCTCCTCCACGATACTGAAAGAGACAGAGACCAGACTTTAGTTTCTAGAAAAGAAGATGACACATAACAACATGTGAGGAGGTGGGGTAAAGGGGGGTATGCGGGTCATAGGCAGCTTACGAAAACATTTTCAGAACGCAAGCCCCATTTCCAGATGATGTGTTTGGTAGAACCGGTCCAATCTCTGCCATATGAGAAGCCACACAGTCATTTATTAGTGTCTAGAGGGAGAGAACAAAAAGATCCTCCTTAGAATGTACAAAAATGAACTAGGGCTGCACAATATCGCTTCAGCATCAACAATGTCAATTAGGGTTACAATCAACCAGGCACCACAGCTCAGAAAACATGTCTGTTTTGGAGCCATTGAACATTTCGCCCCATGATAAGAGTCAAACTACGTCATTTGCATACGTTTATAAAGGGATAGTTCACCCAAAGATGAAAAATTACTCACAATTTACTCACCATTTACTCATTATTAAGTTGTTCCAAATTTTTATGAGTTTCTTTATTCTGTTGAACACTGAAGAAGTTGTTTTAAAGAAAGCTGAAAAACCTGTAACCATTGACTTCCATAGTAGGAAAATATTATGAAAAATCAATGGTTACAGGTTTTCAGCTTTCGTTAAAATAACTTCTTAAGTGTGTAACAGAAGAATATAAGACAATCAGACTTGGAACAAGTAAAAGGCGAGTAAATGATGACAGAATTTTCAGTTTTGGGTGAACTTTCCTTTTAAGGCCTGTGACTGTTTAAATATTACTGTGAGTATAAACAATTTGGGCACAAAAAATGATCAAGCAGATTAATAGCATTTCATTATTTGTTCGATAAAGACTACACAGTGTTATTTCACACCAGATTATTTAATTTATGTACCTGAACACTGTTAGACTCCTCAGAAAACACATATCATATTTTATGCTGATACACTACCCAGCAAAATCTTTTTAATCAACCTAAAACTCTTAAAATTCTTTCCAAATAGAGCCATTTGAGTTGTCTAGTGAAATAGTGTTCATATTGCAATACACACTGAATTAAAATGACTGATTTCAAACCTTCATAGTTGAAGCTGCAGCAGAGACAACTTGCGTGTGTGGAGACAGAAGACACGACATGGTGACTGAGAAGAGGCGAGGAAGATGACCAAGACACAGAGAGCTCTGTAAACTAGAGGTCCAGAATGAGGGAATGAGAAAAACAACTCAGAAAAGTAGAAAACACAGGCTCTGTGCTGAAAAACCTACCTGGAGAGATGAATATGAGCTTTTTCCATTACCGCAAGCCATGCCAGTAAAGGCTGCAGATCATTCTCACTGGGAACATAGTCATATAAAGCCTGAAAGAAAGGTGTTGACAGACGATGAATCAAATTATGGATTACAAGATGATGAACTGACAAAATGAATATCTTTAATTATTATCATTTATGACACTCACTGTGATGATCTGGGCATTGAGCTCTGCAGACATGCTGGAAGTACTGGGTTTGCTAATGAAGAGATTGTGGAAGGCCTGCATTGCATGTGCAGTCACCAGCTTCAGATAAAGAGAGCCAAGTGTTAACTGACAAAAACACATACATGAAAATCAAAGTGTTGGTGTGAAACTGCTCTCTCACCACGTGGCTCAGGGTCATGACTCGGAGAAGAGTCTCACAGCAAGACTTGACAGAGCTCAGAGGAAACGCAACCAGCAGGTCCTTCAGAAGACCCAGTATGTGGAGAGTGGTGGTGTCTTCTTTGCTGCCTTAAAACAAAGAAAAACATGTTCTTATGATCTTAATAAGTCTACATATGAATGATGTAGTTCATAGAGAAACAAAACATTAAATGAGAAAACATGGGCGTGGCTTGTTTTTTCTACTGCGAGCTGATTGGATATAGTAAGGTTAAGTTTAAAGCTTTAATTTATTCTGACATGGTGGTGCTTCACATATAATAAGAATGACACATTTAACACAATAAATACCAACACTTAACATCAAGTACACAAAAAAAACTGAAAAAATAAAACAATAATGATAAATTAAATAATTATTAAAAAAAACAATAAAATAAAAATAATCCAACTAACTCCATTATATTAACTACATTTATTAAGTAACCAAATTTCTCAAGGCACAAAAGTAAATTTATAACAATCTGTGGAACATCTTATTGTCCTTAGACGTCGCCCAAGGGGCATCCACTCAAATTATTTGTTTAAAGCATTTCATTCAATTCATTAATTTCAGGTGAGTTATTACAACCTAAAGGCTGATTTCTGCTTCTGCATCAATCGAACATATGTGCTCCGGGGCAGCCTTGAGTGGTTGCATAGCCCTCGCCGTGGCTGACGCGCAGCTCTCAAAAAAATGTAACTACATGTCGCAACGATGCAAGCTCTGTGATTGGTAGGCTTGGTAGCGCTGACGAGTGTGGGCGGGACCATGAGCTGCGAACCCATTGTAGAGAGTTTTTACAGGTGTCGAGTCATGTGAAGGAGCTCCAAATGGAAAGTTTTGTTTTGTGTTTACCTTAAGATTAAAGTTGTTGCACGTCCGCCAGTTCCCGCCTCAAAAAGAGCAAGTTTGAGTCACTTGTACATTAAGGTAGCGTTCAGAAAAAACTAAACATAAGCGAAGAAACTCGACACAGAGGAACATAAACCTCACTGCCAGCTAGCGTTTCAGAAGTGTTACTTCAGAGCAACACAAACAGCATGCAGAACTATAAATCTATGGCAATGAGCAAAGGCATGCGCCGTGGGTCATGCCGATCAGTCGACACAGAGGTATAAACCAGGCTTAACAGACACCTCCTCCTCGCTATTTCTGTTTGTTGTCATAGTGCTGCCAAAACTATGTTAACCACGGCTAGTACCTTAGACAGACATTATTGAGAATTTAACTAAAAAACAAACAGGAAGTGCATTTCCAGATTTCAATTTTAGTTTACAAGAGCAAACGGTTTTTTCTTTCTTAATGACATGCACAGATGAATTGTTCACCACAAAACTAACAATGTGAGCTAACAAAATCAATATGGTTGGTTTTGATTTCATGTGTACTTTAAAGAGCTTATGCTGATATTAAACGCTGGTTGGACACTAGGTGGTGCTAAGTGGTGATTTTATGCACAAAACTGCCCACATGAAAAAGATTCAGAGAAGACTTGAGAAATGTCCTAATTCCAAAACATGGTTACATGGTTTGGAAAGAAGAAAAATATGGTTTAAAACCACGTACGCTTAAACATGCATAAAGATACTGGCGATATACACATACATAATCAGACTCTATAAAAATGACAACATGAAATTAAAACCATAGCAACATAATGAAAGGTAGCTTATGTATTTACTTATATTTACTCATATTATACTTGTATTAAATTAAAAAATATAGTGCCAATAACAAGTCAACAAAATTTAGGCGCCATATTTAGTGCAAATATTATACCTGTGATTTACTGAAGGAAGATTTAGTAAAAAAATGTGTAATTCATTGAATTTAGTTTTAGTCTTGTGTTTTCCTCCAAGAATGAACAAAAATTAATTCTAGACTAATTTCAGCTCAAGTCATGCTTTAAGGGTAGTAGTGTTTTGTTGCCGAAAATAAATCATTGACGGGGTATCTGGAGCTGAAACGTCACACATTCTAGGGACTTTAATCACATCTTTCACAAAAGAAAAAGATAACTGGACTCTTTAAAAACAAAACAGACTGTTTGTTTTGAGCATTTCAACAGTAAGAGCATGAGATTGACTAACCTCCGGACTGCTCCAGTTCTTTGCAGCAGAATTTGGCAGTGCTGCCGGCTGCCGGATGGTGGTTCGGGGCATTATCTGAGAACATGAAGTCACTGTAGCGAAGGACGGTGCAAATTCCCTGCTGTGCTGCCTTTCGTACCTGCACAACACAGAGTATCTTTCAGAAAAATCTAATAATTACATTAAGGCACTCTTATGTGGCAGAGCAGAAATATTACTGTATCAGTTGTGTATTACTAAGATCTATTGATGTTTGATAATATGACTAAAAGCTTAAATAAGGCATAAAAGGAATGAATAGTAATCAAACAGACAGACCTTTGGTTTGGAGTGCACAGTGAAGCTCAAGAGACCATGATACACCTGTAGGGTTGATGGGTAACTCCACACTGACAGATCCTGTTTACGCAGCAAAGTTGCTAGACAGGATAGGATCTGCAAAAGAACATACAATAAGCCAACTTTTAATAAGAAATAATAAGAGAGACACTTAGCAGACTTCTTCCTCACATCACAACCTTGCTACCCCTAATGTGATAAAATATTTCAAATTTTATTTTTATTATTTTTACTTCTTAGTTTATTGGAATGTTATGAAAAATGATAACATTTTGGGTACTTTCAAAGTATTAATTAGTAAAAAAAACAGACATGACTAGAAACAGACGTGACTAAACTTGTGACCTTAACTGTCAAAAATAACCATAATAGAAACTTTAGCATGCAATGTACAAATCAGCCACATAATAATTTCTCATCTATCCTATTATATGCTCTCTTTAAAACTTAAACACATACAAATTAATTTTTTTATCAAATAATTGTACTATTTTACATTTAATAAAAGGGTTCAAATTTTAGAACCTCATACCATCTAGTTAGTATCATGAACCCCCTTAAAAATACAAAAAGTATAAAAACTATTCCCACAAAATATAGTAGTCTAAATAACATGCAATAAAAGGTTATAATCTATTGTGTTGCATTTGTAAAAACAAACTTGAGTTCCATATAAAGCAATGGAGTATCGTATTTGTGAGGAAAGTGTACAAACCCATCGCAGGTATGAAATGGAGTCAGAACTGGCTTGATTTGACAGGACATCCATGAAGGCCTTGGCAGTGTCCGAAAACTTTTTCTTCAGTACTGCAGGTGGCATCCTTAAGGGAAAATGGGAGGAGGGACGAGCATAGACATTCAGATCAAGTCAGACTAATTAAGTTCAGCAGAAATTCATATCTTTCTATTGTGGCATTGATTTTTCTAATGAAAAGCTCATACCTTCTCATGACCAGGTTGAGCAGGTAAGCAACAGCTGCCAGTGATTCACTGCTATCAACAGCCTCCAGAGTTGTCATCTGTTGATTTAAAAATGCAAGAAGGAAAATGTATATAGGTTTATTTACAGAAAATGTAGAAAGAAAAATTGACAAAGGCAAATGTGCTAAAATTCAACAAAGCATTCTTGTCGTTTTGTTTCTTTAAATAAATAAATGACTGAACAAACAAATACACAGATTTTAGACATAGAACAGAACTTTAAAAATATATATATTTTTTTTTGTAAAATGATCCATTACTTACCTTAGTGTCAGAAATTGTTTGCAATTAATACTGGTAATTCCCAGATTTGTTGTTGTTATTATATATTAGATAAAATGTAAAAAAGAATTTAGCAGTTTCACAGAAAGTGAAAAAAATGACACATTTTTTAAGCTGTTTTTATGTGCTATTTGAAATTTCAATGTTTTAATCAATGAAAAAGTGTAAATGCAGCACATTCCAAGTTATGAATATTTTATAACGCAATATGATCCTTCTTAACAAAACAGAAATGCAAAAATAGCATACATATTCTAAACCAAGCATGAAAATAACCATTTTGACAGTGATTTTAATTTACCAAGGCTGCAAAGTACTCCGTCTCAGTTTCTTTTCCTCCATGAGAGCGAATCACTTCAGTTACGGCTGCCAAAACAGCACAGATCTATAAAACAAGGAGACATTAATCTAGCACATATCAAAAAAATATTACAACAAATCTCCCTGATCATCAAACCAATAAAATACAAACCTCCTTATGTGATGCAGAATTGGACTCCCAGTAACGCTGAACTTTCCTAAAAGTGAGGTTGGAGCAGTCTGATAGTCCACTAAGGAAAGTCCCAGAGGTCTTCTCTGTGAGGGCTTCATCCTCCATGGCATCTCCTGCCACATCACTGCTTTTCTGCAGTGATCCAGCCTGGAGCTCATTGTGAAGTTTCAACGCATCTACTGTCAGATCACTCTTTTCTGTTTGAACGGATAAATGTTACACATATTACTTCAATCAGACCATCCAACACAAAGTTATAATATCACAGAAGGGCTGGGCGATATGGAAAAAATCTCATATCACGATACAAGTCATCATATATCCTCCTGATAATGATATACAATGCCAAAAGAAAATCCTCATACCTCTTTGAAATAATTACTTTATTTGTCCCACAGACTAAAATCAAATTTGATTTCAAATAACTTTTCCAGCCTTTGAAATACTTTTGTAGCCCCTTTCTACAACTTTATCCCAAAGGTCTTTAGAAAGCAGGCGGTGTAATGCGAGTAAGAGCAGATTATCACAGGGTATGATGATTTTCTGTGGACACTGTGCATCATGATATATAATAAAATTTCTGTCAATTCCATTAATTAATAGTTTATTGACCACATGTAAATACGTTCTTCTTTTATACATTTTAAAGAATATACTCAGAAATGAACTTAATCATACGTGATGTTATTTTTCACTTTATTTAGATCTTCAAGGCAAATGTTTGATTGAAAAAAATAATAATACAAAAATAAAATAGAAAACCCTTTTCAGAAACTAATGATTGCAGATCCAACATATAAACCAAACATATATAGAATTTGTTAAAATATTGTTAAATAAAATGTTAAATGTAAACATTGCTTTCTCACTATGTTAATTATGAAAAAAGCATAACAGTAAACAATGTATTTTGTGACACCAAAAAAACAAAACAATAGGGGTATAATGTGAAACTATAGACTATTCATTTTATCCATACAATATACCATGCCTATAGAAAATAATCATCCCCCTTTGAAATAATATTGAGGTAAAGTTGGTTTTATATTTGCACTTTCGTTCCTTTCCATCTTGTGACACTGTCCCTGTATTGTTTACCATGCTAAATTGAATACTGGGTCTTAAATTGCATTCAAGTATGACTTCAAAATAATATTAGCTCTATTTAATTGAGTGTAAACAATGTTGGACTTTGGTAGTCATTGGCTGATATGATTTCCCTATTTAGAATCAACAAATAATACTTTTCTGAAATGATGTTATTAAGGAGAAAGACTGAAAGTGCCAATATAAAACCAACTTTACCTCAATTAAAATAATTACTTTATTTGTCATAAAGTCTGAAATCAAATCCCATTACAAATAACTTTTCAAGCCTTTCACTTAATCCCAAAGGTCTTTTGTACGCAGGGTACAACGTGAGTAAAGATATAGATTTTCACAGGGTATGATGATTTTTTATAGCCACTGTAGTTATACAGTCATGTCGCACAGCACTACATCTTAGTCATAAAAAGTCAAAACTACAGTAACGCCACTAACTGTGAAAAATATCTATAGTTTATAAAGCTTTAAAGTAGTTTACACAGGCGAAAATAAACTGGTCATCGCCTTTTAAAGCACCCAAAACATGATTTTTAAACTTGTTTACAAGTCCAATCCTCTACCCACGTGTTATCACGCAGGCCTGGGTCTCACCTGATGGACGGCTGAAATATCTGCTCCTCGCGGCCTTTCGATAGCGATTTGTCTCCGGGTTACTGTCACTGCTGTGCCCCTTCTTCCACCGCCTTACTTTCTGAGCTGCTCCGGAACGAAGTTTTCCGGACTTCACCATTTTAGCCGGTGGAAATCTTCACTGTGCTGCAGTCACGTTGGTCTCTCCAGTCTGCGTGTCGCGCGTAGCATTGCGTCATCATTATGCGCGTCCTAGTCTACGTGTTAGTATTATTTTGAGGTGAATGATAATAATAGTTGTATTAAAATGTCATTGAATTTGAATAAAATACAGTTTCACACCTAAAAGTATATGTACTTCTAAAAGCAACGTAAATGTGTTTTAAAATTGATATCAAGGTGGTTAAATTAAAAAAGCTAAATAAATAACGTATCAATGAATAATCAAACGTATCAATGAGCTGTCAATGATATATATTATTTTCGGTTCCAACTCTTCACATATATCTTTTCTTTTAATTTTATTTATCAACAGTGTAGTTTTTTAGTGTAACATCAGATTTTATGGTTATTAATTTTTCATTGTAGTATAAATCACATAAAAATAAAATAGATAAATATAAAAGTCATACGTGGCAATTTGAGATTAGAACAAGAAACCAAGGGTGACACGGTGGCTCACTTTTGCCTCACAATTCAATTCAGTTCAATCCATTTCGATTTTACAATGTATTGTGTCAGTCTATTTCATTGTTGAAGTTCAGTTTAGTTTAGTTCAGTGTGGCTTAAATTTCACTGCTGGAAGTCCAAACACTGAAGGGCAAATCCTTCGATGCGCAGCTCAACAAGTCCCAAACCAAGCAAGCCAGTGGAGACAGGCGTGGAACAAAACTTCACCAATTGACGCAAGTGAAGAAAAAAAAGTTGGGAGAAACCAGGCTCAGTTGGGCACGACCATTTCTCCTGTGGCCAAACTTCCTGTGCGGAGCTGCAGTCTATGTGCCACAGCAAGAAGGTCACTGGTTCGGGTCCCAGCTGGGTCAGTTGGCATTTCTGTGTGGAGTTTGCATGTTCTCCTGTGTTTGTGTGGGTTTTCTCTGGGTGCTAGAGTTTCCCCCACAGTCCAAAGAATTCAATAAACTAAATTGGCCTAAGTGTGTGAATGAGTTGGTGATTCATTCCGCTGTGGCGACCCCAGATGAATAAAAGCACTAAGCCGAAGGAAAATGAATGAATGAACAAGAAACCAGAGTTCTTTCAGAAACATTTTTTATAAGTTGTTTATCTCTACATATTTACATTACATCCACAGACGACATGTTTTGAATGTGTTATTTGAGACATTTTATCACATTATTTTCAGGTAAAAAAAAATAAATAAATAACTAATCTCTGTGGTGACTGGTATTGTGCAAATGTCAGTTTAATTTCACCTATTCCTTTAACCCAGTTTGTCAATGAAGCCAACCATTTCCATAAAATCAGTTAGAAAAATGTACAGTTAAGCATTTGTCACAGAAAAAAATAAGTCACATTTTATATAAACATGTGAAATGTTGACAGTGAGATTGGACAAGTGTTTTTCGTTCAGATTCCCAATTAGTTCCCATTCGGTTTCATTTATCTAAAATATTACAATAAGCAATTTTTGTACAGTTTAGATTTAATTTTTGATTAAAAAAAATGAAATTATTACCTTTAGTAAATCACAAATGAAAAAGAAATATGTCTCTCAATGCATAATGTTTAAATGTTGTTGTTGTTGTTTTGAAACCACACACGATTCAACAAGTTAAAATTCTATGATTATGCAATAACATAATGCTGTCTAAAAATGATCCTTGCACTCTGTAAATAAACAGCAAACTGTATAATGGACCAAGGCAATTGACACCAGAGCATGGAAATTAATATCCACACAACACATGTAGGGATAATAAAACCAAGAAGGCAAACAATCTAATGTACACAGTTATGGATAGTTAAACTTGTAGTAAACAACAACCTGAGAATATAAATGTACACTTCAATTATTGTTAAAACAAACAACATAAGACTTGTCCACATATTTCCATGTACATTTCACCTTTTAATTCCTCTCAGGTTTAAAAATAAATTAATGTTCCAAGAAGAAATGTTTGCGTTTCACATTGGACATCAGTTCATTTTAAGTTCATTGAATCCTTGTCCACACATTTTAGCTGGTAACAATAGGTTGACTAACAATCACCTGTATTACAAAGTCCTTCTGGATCTTGGTGTCCTGTAAGCGGGTTTTATCTGTAAGTAGCTTTCCAGAGAAAAACCAGCGCTGGTGAGCGGTATCAATGTCTTCCTGAATTTGAAGCTGTTTCTTGAGCTGACGGATGGAATCGGCCATGGTGACACTGAGGCGAAGGTCTTTCCCAGTGGACAGACGAACCTTCAGCTGAAACTCCTTCTCTTTTTTCTCCTGTTGCTCAGCGTGTTCAGACGCATTATGATCGTTGCACTCAGAGACCAGGTTGACAGGAGGAGACAAGCAGTATGCAGGAAGCTGATAGCGGTTCCCCAGTTCATCATAACACTCCATGAGGGAGCCTGAAAAAGCAAAGCAAACATTCAAATTCATGCTCATGTCAAAACAAACACTGAATTAAATGTACAAAATACAACATAGGATCATTTCCCTAATAATGGAAATATAATATTGTGCATAAATCAATCTGCAACATTCACTCAAAAAATAACTTTTGCTGCTAGTTCAAACTACTTATTTAAAATGAGCTGAATCAAATTAACTCTTGATAGGGTTTTTTTTTTTTTTGGACAACTTAATTGTTTTATGTTCCATCCACTTAAATTTGTAAAAACAATTAAGTTGACGTCATCGATTTTTGTTGGGACAACATGAAGGAATTGTGCATTTTTTAGTGTTATATTCAAGTAAACAATCCACATAATCTTAATCTTCTTAGTTTCTTATGATTTATTTAAATTTATATTGAACAATCCATTCAGATGTTGGGTTTCTTTTTGGTTGCAAAATCAAAACAAATGGAAAGAATCTAAAGTTATTAAGGGAGTGCAGATCCATTAATTTAATATTATTGATAAAAAATATTTTATTTATTTTACTAACAGAAGGACCATGGTGCTCTTTCAAATGTAAAAAAGTAAAATGTTTTTTTCTGCTTTGATGAGAAATTTGATGTATAAATGTATTTGTTGACTGGAGAACTCTCATAATAGCATTTTAATGATGCTTACTGATGTGTGTTATCAGTCACCTTTGAGGAAGTAACGGCATAGCTGTCTTTTTCAGTGCTAATGGACCTAGCGTCTGGAAATAAAGTTGTATTTATTCATTAAATGTCTAGATCAGTGGTTCCCAAACTGGGGGTCACTTGGTGATTTCCTAAAATCAAATTAATTTGATTAAACTATTAGAATTATCATATTTTATCCATAATAACCTACTGAAGATAAAACAGTAGTTAATAGCTACATAAAAAAACAACATGCAATTTTTTTTTCCATTGGATTGCGACTTCTGGGGTCATTACATTAGATTAAAGACAGAAATAGGGTCAGATGCAACAGATTGATTTCATGGCACCAGATTAAACTTTCCGATGATCTCCAAGGGGCATTCTCCAAAATTAAATGAAGAATAGACTTGGGCCTACTGGTGTGTGTGTGTGTGTGTGTGTGTGTGTGCGTGTGTGTGTGTGTGTGTGTGTGTGTGTGTGTGTGTGTGTGTGTGCAAGGTTTGTATATTTATAACCACGTCAGAGGATATTGGGGGTCGTGAGTCACTGGCATTATTTTAGGGGTCGAGGGCTGAAAAGTTTAGATAACTCCTGGTATAGATAAATCTAAAAACTCTCCCATAATATAAAACGTTAAGTATTTACCATGAGGCAGTGTGATGCTGGCTCCATCTACAATAGCCTGTGCTAGTTGGTGGTCGTTACATTCAACCGCCACAGCTGCAGCTTTGAGTGCATCCCAGATCTCTTTACGGCCGTCAAAGGCTGGGGCCGTATCCCAGAATTCATCTCTTTTGCTGCGCAGCTGGCCCTCCGTCATAGGATAGTCACTTTTCCACTTGGGCTTATCTTTCTTCAGGGGCTCATTGCGTCCTAGAGAAGAAAAAAACAGGTGAAGGTAGAAATGTTACCTAAATGACATCCAGATCGACTGGAGGAGTTTGAAGTGATATATCGAGATCAATTAGTGTTTCACAAAAAGGGTAGTAACCTTTTTTTAAAGAACTAGGTCAAACATTACATCTTACCATTTACCGTATGTGACAGTACAGATTTTGTCCTGATGAGATTTATGAGATCATAGATGGGAAACTCCTCATTAATCATGAAGCTATTATTTACAAAGTATTTTCAGTAAAAAAAAATTCAATATACTACTATGAAAGGTAATGGCTACAGGTTTCCAGCAATGTTTTTTTGGGATTAATATTTATTAGAGAAAAATAACTGAAAAAAACAGACATTATATCACTTTATACTATTATAAACTATCTTAATTAAAGTCACTTTTTTAAAACTTTTCAAGGTTGAAAGTTGTTAGAAGAAATGTCAAGGTCCCATAATGCAATTCAAAAGCATAAATAAACGGGAGGAAAAAAATGTGAATTACAAAATAAGGAAACTTGCTTTTTTACGTATATTTTTACAGTGTATATAGAATATCTTAGACATTCAGTCCATGCACAAGAATTTCAATGCATACATACACACATATTAGAACATATATAAGATACACCAAATTTACTAAATTAATTAATTAATTAATAATGAGTAAACAAATAAAAAAACTTACATTTCTGTAAAATAAAATTAATATTGCATACCTATAGAAAAATTGTACACTATAGCAGAATGTACAAATGCTCATATAAAACTGATTTCTAGCATTCATTATTACTTTTTTGTTCAACAGAAAAAAGAAACTGCTAATAACTTGGAACCATCTGAGGGCAAGCAAATGGTGAGTCAGTTTTCAGTTTTGGGTGAACTACCCCTTTAAATACTACTTTAATGACTACTTGTGCTTTAAATGAACTCGTGCGGATTAAATGTAGTAATGCAGTGCAAATCTGCATCAAAACCACAAAGTAAATCCCAGCAGTCCAACAGCTTAATGCCAACTAAACAGAAGAGCTCATGTGGGCCAAAGGGAAATCCCTTTTGGAAGAAGTCTATTGGCTCAGTGGCTGAATCATGTGTACACAAACAAAACGTGACAATTACATAACATAAAATATAGGATAACGAAGCTGCATTGAATCAATCACAACTGAACCTGCTATGGAGTCAAAGCAGCGGTCACTACGATACACCAGAGAAAAACAAATTATTTATAGTGTTTGAGATTAAAGTCTTAATCGGGTGATGCAAAACAGGATTTGGTGGCTTCTTTCCCATCATGCACCACTCCAGGATGATAGTGTAGAGGAGCAGAATGTCACAAAACAAACGCAACAACATTCACAATTTTGAGTTTAACACTGAATGGAAAAAAAACATTCAACTTTATTACTACAAGTTATCTTGCCATTATTAAAATAACCATTAAAAAACTAGTTTGATTTATACAATATACTAGCCCATCGTGTTCTGCAATCTGTAATAAATAGCATGTATAACACACATTTAAAGTAATACTAGGACAACTTAATTGTACAAATCAGACTAGTCCATCTGACATCTTGCTGTTGTACAAATCCTTTTTCAATGACTAAATACAAGAGATTAAACGTTCATTTAATTTGCTTACACACTGTAAGAAAATGCTGGGTTCCACACAAGTTGTCCCAACACAAATTAACTTAACTTAATCGTTAAATTAAGTTAACTTAATCGTTAAATTGAGTTAACTTAATCGTTAAATTAAGCTAACTCAATAGTTTTCATAAATTTCAGTGGATTGAACATAAAACAATTAAGTTGTCACCAAAAAAACCTAAGAACTGTATTGTTTCAACTCATTTTGAGTAAGTAGTTTGAACAAGCAACAAAAGTATGGAACGTCTCAGGTCAAGTAACCTTGCTATGACAGAATAAAGACAAAACCATTTCAAGCAAACAAACTAAACTAGCATGACCAAAAAATACATAAAAATGGCCAAACTATTTTTTAGATTTAGGGTAATTATTAAAGGATATCTTGCAAAAATCTTATCTTGCACATTGCTAAAGCTACTTACTTTTCAGCACTACTGTTATGGTTGGTTGATAGTCTCTCGAGTTTGCAACTCCCATGGTCAGATCGGTCCCTTATTCCTTAAATCAATGAAAAGTTAAAGGACTGTCACGCTGTCGCTCCTATGACTTCATGCGGAGGTTTGAGGAACAATCAATTACACATGTACTACGCGATGTCTAACGCTCACTAGCAGCTTAATACAGTTTCTTGCAAACTGCACACGTCCATTACCTTGTTTTCTGAAACTAAAAATAACAGCTACACAAATTTAAATCAAAGCGAGTATCCTAAATAGCTTGTAGATGCAGGAAATAGCTCCTGTGTTTGCAATCTCTGGCTTGGGTTTATGTCTGTGAGTGACTTTTCACAACAGACGGCTCTATTTTAGACCAGGAGGGATGGACATAAATAAACTGTAAATCCCAGGATTGTCCAGAGCAGGTGCACCCAGCCAGTTACACAAATACATCTAATCTCAGATGGCACGATATTAAAGGATTTCAAGGTAAAGGAGGAACATTTTATTATTTAAATAAGCAAGTAATCCAAAATTTCCTCTGAAGTTTATATAATGTGCAATATGTCATCAAGGTTCATTCAGAAAACATGTTCATTGATTCAAAACATGCCTCAGAATTTTATTTTATCCATGGCAACAGTATTGTGAGTTCTGCAATTGTAAAATAAATCAGAATTTCTCTAACTGCCATTTAAAAGATTGTCTAAAGGTTGTCTATAAGATTTGGACGTCCAACAAACAGATTTTCAAATAATAAAAATATATGATTTTAAAGAATAAAATAAATACAACAGCAACATCAATTAAATAAAAAGAAAATAAAAGTAAATAAATAATATACGCAACCAATAATAGCAGTAAAATCAATATATTAAATAGTAAATTAAACAAAATAAATGATTAAATCATGAAATGAAATTTATTTATATAACTTATAAGATAAATACGCCAAATAATGTTTTTTTAAATAATATAAATATTTCCCTGTGCACTATAAAAAATGCTGGGTTCCACACAGTCGATTTGTGTCGTGACAACGAAGGAATTAATATAATTTATTGGTTTGTACAAATTTAAGTGCATTGAACATAAAACAATCAAGTTGTCCCCCAAAATCTCAATAATTATGTTGTTTCAACTCCTTCTAAATAAGTAGTTTGAACAAACAGCAAATATATATATATATATATATATATATATATATATATATATATATATATATATATATATATATATATATATATATATATATATATTGAGTGTGTAACCGAGTCTTTACAGGGAGTCTCATATTTTGATTGAGTAATATTTCAGGTTCTGTGACATGTAGAAAATTGAAAATATGGTGTCTTTCATAGTTATACATTTTTCAACTACAATAAGCTGGACAAGACAGTGACTTGGAAGTATGACAAAGTTTTCTTATTAGATTTACACTATTTGCAAACAGAATCGCTCAAGGTCGTCTGACTCTGAATTGCAAACAGATAAGGCAAAATCTTACCTCCTCGTTTGTTGCCGTTTCTTGAGGACAGGCGAGACCTTTGACGGATCACTCCAAAGCAACTTCCCATCCCTCAAACTCACATCAGGACCAAACCTCGCACGCCTGGCAGCCACCGAAAACATGCATTTCTATCCCAACCAAAAGTCAGCGACGTCAACCAATGATATTTGGCCGTTCCAGGGGAAAGATTGTGTCCAATATACTGCTATTTTCTGTTGTCAGATGTACTGGTGTCAGAGGAGAGACACAAGCCCGTTGTTTTCCGCTGAGTCGACATGTGACTTAAGCTGATCAGCAAACCCCTTCACAAAGACAAAGTTATCACACTAATGCTATCAACCGACTGCTAGGCTATTATTAGTAACTCCTTGATATTTGGAACTTGATATTTAAGTCTCGCAACACAAAAGATATAACACATATATCCTTGCAAATGCAGACCACATTCAAATACCTGAAAAATAAACACGAAGACATGAAGTGATGAAAAAGGTGAGGTAGTAAATCTGTGGTTAGAGGGCGCTCGTGCACATTGTCGTGCACGATTTTAATAGATTGGGTCATTATAACTCTAAAGTGCCTTTGAGACGGCAGTAATTTCAAAAAAAAAGTTTAACCACATAGTTGTATTAATTAGACCTTTGGTTGTAAGAAATTAATGTTGGTTAAGCTCCAGCGTTTTTTATAAATAAACTGCAAGCAGACAAACAGTAAACAAACCTCAAATTGTCAACCCTGTCATGGACAAATTCAAAGTATTATTAGTATATTTTAATTGCAGTGTGATTATAAAATGTATATTTTCAGAAAGGTGATCTGTCTCTTTCCCAACCCAACTTTCTAGATTATGGGAAAAAGTCTATTTATAGTAATAAAATAATGGACAAAACATTTTTTCCCCAATAAAATATGCAATCGTTGCACGTTCTTTTCAAAATAAAACTGAAGATCTTAAATATATTGTCAAACTTTCAAACAATGTTAACTGGTCCTTATTAACTAAGAAATTGCACAAGATGTTTTGCTAACTTTATAAATAATTTGTTAATTTTTATAAAAGTTGAACATGATGGTGAAAAACAAGATGATAGGGTGGAAAATGACATGTATTTTAATTTCAAACAGTCAATGAGCTCCATTATATGGACTTTAAAAGGATATCTTTTATATAGACGGAGACAGATATTGCCAAAAGGGTTGTATTGTCCACTCACGTATTGCATCTACTGGTGTAGTATGTGTGTATAAGTGTTGTAACATAAAAACATTAACTAATAACAATAAAAAATGTAATTAATAAATAAATAAACTGTCAATAACATAGTATATGTCCACCCTGTGAAGGAATTTGTGACTGGGTGGACATTTTTTGGCTAAAGCATTTATTCAACTCATGTTGTACCTGCAGCTGGTAAAGTGTTTCCCTATTTAAGCTCCTATACAGTTTAAAAGCTATATTTTTGATTTCTGATTTTTTGAAATATTAATTAATATTTCACCATGACAGGGTGGACATGACTGAACATTAAGCTTGACAACATTCAGTTCATCTCCAGGTTGGAGGAAAGTCCTTGCCCCAGGTAGAGGAGTTTAAGTATTTCAGGGTTTTGTTCGAGTGAGGGAAGGATGGAACATGAGACTGACAGGCGGATTGGTGCAGTGGCAGCAGTAATGCGGTCGATGTACCGGTCCGTTGTGGTAAAGGAGCTGAACCGAAAGGCAAAGCTTTCGATTAACCGGTCAATCTACGTTCCTACTGTCACCTATGGTCATGAGCTTTGGGTCATGATGACCGAAAGGACAAGATCTCGGATACAAGCACCTGAAATGAGTTTCCTTTGAAGAATGGCAGGGCGCACCCTTATGTATAGGGTGAGGAGCTGTGACACCCGGGAGGAGCTTGGAGTAGAGCTGCTGCTCCTCCACATCGAGAGAAGTCAGCTGAGGTGGTTCGGGCATCTGTTTCGGATGCCTCCTGGACGCCTAGCCACCGGGAGGAGGCCTCGAGGAAGACCCTGGGCACGCTGGAGGAACTATATCTCTCGGCTGGCCTGGGAACGCCTCGGGATAACCCTGGAGAGAGACGTCTGGGGTTCTTTTCTAAGATTTCTGCCCCTGCGACCCGGCCCCGGAAATGTGGTAGAAAATAAATAAATAAATAAATGAATGAATGAATGAACATTCAGTTTCAAACACAATATGAGGAAAAATAGGAAACGTAAGTGTAGATAGTTACTATGTGCACATCAGATGTTTAACCTACTCTGAAGAAAGGCAAAATTTCCTGAAGGGGCATTTACCACATCTTGACAGAGTGGACAGCAATTTCAAGGACACGTGCAAAATGATTAATATTATGAAAAGAAAAGTTATCAAAGTGACTGATTTTATCAAATAACTTGTTAAATACAACAAGAATGTTTAAAAATCTTTTTTCATTTGATCCAATTTACCTACTTTTTAGACTCACTGAAGCTGGCTGAGCAGTGTGTGGGACATGGCAAAATCACATCTACTCAATAAAAGAAAATGGCAAAAATTGACAAACATATTTCAAAACAATTCTACCTGCATGTGTGTAAAGGTTTACCCATTACATTAAATCATTAGAATTTCATTATTTCGCATTATGTTCATAAAGGACTGATTCTGATCTTGTTCAACGGCACTTTATAGTGATAATGACCCATTCATTATTTTTCTTTATTTACTTTCTGTATAGCCATTTTGGATTAATGCGCTTTCTAAAAAACAATCAATAGTCTATAATGTTTACAAATAATTCTCTTTTTTTGCATTTTGGTTGATCTGCCGTGTCTTTTTTAGTAATTTTAAGCTGACATTAAGGTCATATTTTACAGATATGGTCAACTTTTATAATAATTAAATTAAACAAAACAAAAATAAAATAATAATAATTAATATTAATAATAAAATAATATGAATAAAAAATAAAAAAAATATTTAATGGATCTATTTAATATTAATAAGTTTAGTTAAAATTTTTAAAAATAGATTAAACATTAATGTAAGTTAAATAATATATATTTTGCAGAGCACAAAACATCTACAGTTACTGTTAAATGTGTTACATATTAAATCACCACTTATTGGAATATCCTGACAAGACCTGAAATTAATTATAAAATGATTATACACTGCCATCTAAAGGCAGTAATATTTAATGCAAAGCAATGCAAAATAAATACAGTGCATATAAAAATAGCTAAATACAAGGCAACTAAATTGCAAAAAAACTGTAAAACATTTGAACAAGAAGTGCTGTGAAAAACATTTATTTCAAATGTAATAAAATCCTAGGGAAGTTTTCAGACATGGTTGACTTTGGAAATGGATTTCAGTGCATTTAAATAGCGATATTGTACATGTCATAAATAAAGAGTTAAAAATACTATTTACATAATCATAAAGCCCTACATGGTTACAAACCCTGCTTTAAACACAGTATCTTCCACTGATAGCACAGACAACTGCCATGGATTTCATTACAAAAACTTGATAGAAAGCATCCAAAAAATGCAGGGTATTTTTGGAGGACAGCCCTTTCATTTGGCCAAGAAAGAGCAAAAGTCATTGAGTGAGATCACTGGCTAAATAGGGGCTCTGCAGACTCCCGTGTTCTCCGGGCTCTGGTTCTGCATTCAGCCTTGGCACAGCGGGTGAGACTGGGCATCATTAACTCACACTGTCAAGTCTTTTCAAATCTCAAACTGGCATCATGTCTTTTTTAAGAGGGTAAATGTCCCATGTCAGTCCATCACCATAAGGAGCATGTCCAGAGGGTAAGAGAACTCGTGTCAGCCAATGACTGTGGAGAAAAGCATAACTGAAATGAAACCACAGCTTACAGATTGCAGAATTACATATAGAGGATGCAAAATAAGTCATTTCACCTTCGCTTTTCTACACCAAAGAACACCTTCCAGTTGTTTAGTTTGCCATAACTGAAAGGATTCCGGTAGACCTTTAAGCAATTGTAATTGTAGGTTAAAATAAACAGCATAACAGGCCAAACAGTCAAAATGACAATTTTGAATGACTCTCAATGAGTCCTCACCCTTCCACGTTTGGCCAAACGTTTGGCCTCTTTGCTGTTTATATGGCGCTCAATGCTGGTTTCTCCACGGGTGATAAGTAGAGCGTGCCACAGAGTGAGAGCTCCAAGAGCGACTGACACCGTGCTGACGGAAAACACAGCAAACATGACAACATGCAAGTCTAGAGAAATAATAAAAAGACTTATGAAAAAACAGCCTTTGGAAATGGAATACCTTGTAAGGACCCACATGTAGATAACACTCTTGTAAAACATTCTGTCCTTGTAGGTGTACGGAGGTTGCGAAACCTCCTGTAGCCAGGACAGAGTGAGAAGACAAAAAATTCAATGTTATTTCAAACATGCAGCATAATACATACAATTTTTTTTTTTTTTTTTGACAAAGAATACACTAGAATGATTAGTTATTAAATGTCATTCAGGTTACACATTTTACGTAATGTATTAGGACTACTTTGTATTACACTCAATGACCACTTTATTAGGTACACCTGTCCAACTGCTCGTTAACACAAATTTCTAATCAGCCAATCACATGAAGCAACTCAATGCATTTAGGCATGTAGACATGGTAAAGATGATCTGCTGCAGTTCAAACAGAGCATCAGAATGGGGAAGAAAGGTGATTTAAGTAACTTTAAACCTAGCATGGTTGTTGGCTGGTCTGAGTATACAGAAACTGCTGATCTACTGGGATTTTCACACACAACCATCTCTAGGGTTTACAAAAAATGGTCCGAAAAAGAGAAAATATCCAGGGAGCGGCAGTTCTGTTGGAGCAAATGCATTGTTGATGCCAGAGGTCAGAAGAGAATGGGCAGACTGCTTCCAGCGGATAGAAAGGCAACAGTAACTCAAATAACCACTTGTTACAACAGAGCTATGCAGAGGAGCATCTCTGAATGCACAACGCGTCCAACCTTGAAGCAGATAGGATACAGCAACAGAAGACCACACCGGGTGCCACTCCTGGCAGCTAAGAATAGGAAACTGAGGCTAAAATTCGCACAGGCTCAACAAAAGTGCCCAAGAGGAGATTGGAAAAACGTTGCCTGGTCTGATGAGCCTCAACTTCTGCTCCAATTGAGCATCTTTTCAATGCCACAGCTAAGTATTGTTGCTGACCATGTCCATCCCTTTATAATCACAGTGTACCCATCTTCAGATGGCTACTTCCAGCAGGAAAACACGTCATGTCACAAAAAAGCGAGAATCATCTCAGACTGGTTTCTTGCACATGACAAGTTCATTGTACTCAAATGGCCTCCACGGTCACCAGAATTTAATCCAATAGAGCACCTTTAGGATGTGGTGGAACGGGAGATTCACATCATGGATGTCACTGTGTGATGCTATCATGTCAATATGGACCAAAATCTCTGAGGAATATTTTCAGTACCTTGCTGAAATTATGCTGAAAGATTAAGGCAGTTCTGAGGGCAAAAGTGGGTCCAATCTGGTACTAGTAAGGTGTACCTAATAATGTGAGTGTATGTTAATTGTGTATTTTCCGGTAAAAGGGGTGGCTCACAAAATAAATGTTGGGAATTACACACTTAAATATGAAGAATTATTTCAATCTTTTGAACCAAACCTCCAAAAGGTCAAAAGTGTGAAAAACAAACCATCAAAAATTAATTCTAGTCCAGCAAATTAAAGTTCTTATTTTAGAACATTTTTGGAATGTGACAATGTAATTCAGATTGCCTGTAATTAATTACTACCTGGAACTGTGTATATCATAAAAATATTTGTGTATATGTTAGAATTTTTAAAACACCTTTGATATATATCCAATTGAAGTCAGAATTATTAGCCCCCCTGTTTATTTTTTCCCCAATTTCCGTTTAATGGAGAGAAGATTTTCTCAACACATTTCTAAACATAATAGTTTTAATAACTCATTTCTAATAACTGATTTATTTTATCGTTGCCATGATGACAGTAAATAATATTTTACTAGATATTTTTCAAGACATTTCTATACAACTTAAAGTGACATTTAATGGCTAACTAGGTTAATTATTGGTGTTTAACGATGGTTTGTTCTGTAGACTCGAAGAAAAAAAAATGCTTAAAGGGGCTAATAATTTTGACCTTAAAATGGATTTTAAAAAAATTAAAAACTGCTTTTATTATAGCAGAAATAAAAGACTTTCTCCAGAGGAAAAAATATTAGCAGACATACTGTGAAAATTTCCTTGCTCTGTTAAGCATCATTTAGGAAATATTTAAAAAAGAAAAAAAATTCAAAGAGGGGGCCAATAAGAGAGAGAGATTTTAAATAAAACAAAGAAATGAAATGAAGAAATTACAAAAAAAGTTTAAAAATAAAATAAATATTAATATTAATAAATAAATTATAAATAAACAATTAATAAATATTATACAAGAATAAAAAATAAGACTGTAATTGCACACTTTCTTGATTCATTGCTCCAAATGGAAATTCTACTGTACAAGTTCTTACCAATCACAGCTTAAAGAGTCTAAAGTTCACTAGTAAATCCACCCTCATCCAATTGTGACAAAAGCAGTGTCAGTAAGTAATACTAATTTAACTGTGTGCTGTTAGAAGCGGGATAAGGAAGGTCAGAAATAATTTGTTGCTGTTTTATAGAATCTTGATTGTTTTAAGAGTATCACATAATGACTTGTGATTAAGAAAAGCAGATCCAAAGCCAAGACAGAAGTAGAAACAATGACCTGAGCCACCTGTACTGCTTTCCCAGCCACACCTGCTGACGGGACAATGCCGATGAGCAACCCAATCCCCGTCACTGGAACACCCTGTTTCTCTGCTTCCAAGTGCCTCAATTGCTATGGAACAGCAGAGAGACAGCTGGCAGTTAAGACAAACCCACATCCCATGATTTAAATAAAAGAAGAGACACAACTATTCAGAAAGATAAGAGTTAAACACCATTTCCATATAAGTAGAGATTTAAAATAATGCCTGCTGAGGTGTTTTACAAGCTTTAAGCTAAAGAAAGTGAAAGATTCAAAGTTCTATGACAATAAAAAATATGAGCAAAATGGAAAAGCACAAAATCAAAGCGTTAAATGCATTGAAAAAGAACAAAGCCTTACATCTATAGTATTGTATGCATCGATAAAGAGATGCCGACCGCTGACGCTACAGTACATGCAACCCAAAGTCAAAAAGAGACAAAAGGAGAAGAAGTAACGATGATTGAAATGACCAACACAGTTGTTAAGCCAAGCTGAAAAGATGTAATTAAGGACAAAAACTACAGAGTAAAAACAATCAATAGTGTCAGTTGTTAAAAGAATATCTCATTCAATTAAAATTATACTGCCAGTTACTCACATTTTTTCCATTCTTAAATCACCTCTACTTTGTGTTTACTACTATATATATATATATATATATATATATATATATATATATATATATATATATATATATATATATATATATATATATATATATACACATTTATTAGGCGTGTAACGGATCATGGTTGATCCGTGATTCGTACAAATCACAACCCACAGTTCGGAACACACATGACCTGCAGATTAATATATTTCTTTTACTTGTAGATTAATCCTAAATTTGTAACGATTGCAGAATGATCACTTCTAACGTCATTCAAATCACATGTATGAAAGCATTTAGGCTTTCCTCTAAAATATAATAATGACAGAAGAAGTTGTGATCGGCTGTTCGGTATGTGGTGGGTTTCTTAGCTGTCACGACTTGTTTAGCCTGCATATCCTGGACCAGGCCGTATCCTGAGCAGCTACTGTGGTGGTCATGGAAGAGTGGAGAACATGAGACTGATTCCTGTGACGCTCCAGAGACAGACGAGTCTTCGCTGAGGCCAGCTTCCAGCCTCCGCCACTGAGACTGCAGCTCTGCACAAGTTGTTTGGCCAGCGGAGAAATTAAAATGGTCGTGCCCAACTGAGCCTGGTTTCTCTCAAGGTTTTTTTTCTTCACTTTCGCCATTTAGTGAAGTTTTTTTTCCCTCTCCGCTGTCGCCACTAGCTTGCATGGTTCGGGATCTATAGAGCTGCGCATCGTTGGATTTGCTCTTCAGTATTTGGACTCTCAGTAGTGATTATTAAACCACACTGAACTGAGGTAAACTGAACTGAACTTAAACACTGAAAACTGAACTACACTGTTCCTATTTACAATGACCTTTTATGTGAAGCTGCTTTGACACAATCTACATTGTATAAGCGCTATACAAATAAAGGTGAATTGAATTGAATTGAATTAATGCATTCAGTGTAAGCTTCATGATTGATCATTAAAAAATTGGGTTCTCAACAACCACGCACCATAAAATATAAAATGATGATGATTTGCATGTTTATTAATCTTTATAAACATGCTGCATTCAAATCTGTGTTTGAAAAACGCAAAAATCAAGAAAGAGATTGAGTCTTTAGTCTTTTGAGGTAGTTATGAAGTTACAAACAGTCAAATAACACAGAAGTACTAGAATAACAGTTTATAGTTTAGATAAAACCACTGATGTTTATGCTGAAGATTAAAATCACAGCATATGCTCAAAAATGAAAGTTGTAGGCAGCAATTACATTCTTTAACCAAAAGGTGGCTACAACCAACCATCAAAAATATATCACTAAATAAGGTCCAATCCCAATTCTATTTTTGTACCCCTACCCCTTCGCCTTGGCCCTTGTAACAGAGTGTGAAAGGGAAGGGCTTCAAAATTTACCCTTAAGAAATGGGACACCACTACAACACCTGCAAACGTAATCATATGTCATCAATTTCTTGGTTCATATGAGGTCGACGATCACGACTGCTGTAGTTTTTCCAGTTGTGTTATTTTTGGTATTTATCTTCAGGAAATCACTGAAGGCAACGATATCATGTTATCATAGTGATATAATGTGGCGATAAGCTAGTAACTGCACTGTGTATTTACACAGTGGCCATATTCATCGATGTAAACACACAAAAACATCATTACCATTATAGCAGACACTGTAAAAAGGTCATTCCCAAGCACTAGACTTCACTAATAGAGTATTCGAGTGTCATCGAGTGACAATGTTGTGGGACTGCTATACAGGAGTTATTATTATGGATTATAGATAGCGAAATTTAGCAGTTTTTATTTTAGCGTTTTTTTTTAAAATCATGACAGTAAAACACGAACGCTGTAATGAATATATTAAAACATATGCTTGTTTGTTGTAAAAATTTGTAATAATGACAAAAAAACTAATTTGAGGATCTCCTGACTTCCGGTGCAGCCATGCTGCCATTGTAGCTGGTGTATTCTGGGAAATTTTCTTAGTTTCAAGTGTGGTCCTGAAAAATCTCCGTTCAAAGGGGTATCTAGCCCTTCCCCTTAACCCTACACCTACACGCTAAAGAGAATTGGGACACCACTACCCCTTCACGTGAACGCGCAAAACGAGGGGTAGGGGGAAGGGCTAGGAGTAAAATTGGGACTGGGCCTAATTCTTCAAAAAAGATCCATCTAGCAATGAAACATGAATAACTGAATCATTTATTGAAAATGAGACTAGAAATAAATATGGGTTGTACAAATTATCATTTTAGATTTCTACATTTAGCGATAACAGCAACAGTAGTAGTAGCAGTGAATTTTTCACAGAACTGAATATTTTACAAATGATTATTATTCAGCTGCATTATTTCTACATTTTATTTTTAATAAAATGACAGGCTCTATGTTCTGTTTGTTAAAACCGAAGTTTCTTGCAGTACTGTTTTTGTAATAAATGGAAAACAAGTTACATTTGTCTCCTCCTCTTTTTGGCTGATCCGAAAAATGGTCCAATTCATGACTAAAAAACAATAACGTGATCCGAACCGTAGGACACCACTAATATTTATACTTCCCAGCTGTTGAGCTATACTCTGAAAACTGTGCTGGTACTGCTTTTCCATGTCATTATAATAAATAATGCAAAAGCCTAATTAAACAATCATAAAAGCAGTCCATACAACTTGCATATGCAGGTTTTGGAACAACACAAGTATGAATAAATGATGACTGAATAAACACCACATTGGGTGACCCATCTAACTATTTAACTGTGTATATTACATAGCAAGTTAAGACCAAGCTTGTTCTCAAGTCGTATGGTGATTTACAAAGGATACGGCAATGATGATCCATTTTTAGTATACATCTGGAGAGAGAGAAAAAACAGAGGGATGTTAGTATATGATAGAACAAAAATGCAGAGAGACAAATCACAAAGTAACAAATTCAATTTAATAAGTCACACAAAAGACAGTGTTTCACTTACGTTTTACATATGCCACAGTGATGACTTCGTGCTGGTTTAGGAATGATGCACTTTTTACAGACTGACACAAACGGGACGTCAGTTTTCGTCTAAAAAATATTGTGGAGAAAGCAGAAAATTCATGAACAACACAACACACACACACATCAGTTTTGCTGGTTTGGTATGCATAAGAGATTAACTGAACCTTTGAAGGGTATCCAGGGGGAGTTTGTGTGGCCTTGTAGTAATGGAAGACTATCATGACCAAATTCCAGTGCCCGTAACAGATGTGCCATATCATCCATCCAGGAGAGTATGTGTGCAGGACCAACGGCAGAAGACAGTAGTAAGCGATGAAAACCACAGAACTGGTAAGAGCTACTACTAAAAACACAAAAACCTGAAGAGAAAAGAAAAAAGTGGTGTCACAGACATGATAATAAACCAAACACCAGAATTTATTGGCTTTTTAAAACTGATTTTAAACCCTCAAGATACTGGTTAAACTGTGAAATAGGATAATAAACCAAACCAGTAGTTTAGGTGAAGGTCATGAATTTTATAATGGCTGTTTTATTATCCACATTGTTTCCTGGTAAAATAAAATGATGTACAAAATAAAATCTGTACAAGATACAGTACGTTACATACCAGTATAGTAGCCTACTGGTAATTATAATAATGCTGGGCTGATAAATATTAAATGTATCAAATCAATGTTCAATGAAAATTATTTGATGATGTAGCAATAAAATTACTGTGTCCATCGAAGAAACTTTTACCCAGCTAAGCGTGTTTTTTTTCTGTTGTTGTCAATGGAAGCAGGGTGCGAATTACAGGGGGGTTTGAGGGGGGTCCCCCCCTAAGGATGCTTGATCCCCCCTAAATAATTTCAAAACAAGATGTAAGGGGGGGGTCAGCCCTTTGAATCTGAAAAGCTCACTCTGATCTATATTTTAAATAATAATGTTAATATTTAAAATAACGGATATCAATTTCACCACCCCTATAATGGTTCATACCATTGTCAACCAGTCTATGCGAGAAAAAAGTCATTTAACAATCTGAAACCAGCGGATTTAGAGCACCATAAGAGTTCACAAGACTGATTTCTCATAAAATAGTTTTTTGTTTCTACATAAAGCCTAAAAGTAAAGTCAAATTAGATGCGTAGTTTGGATAGTTTGACCTAAAGTAAGCTGAAAATAGCTAATCAGGTCAGAATACACTAAATAGCCTATCCCACAAAACACTGAAAACCTAAACATATTTTTATTACTAAATTAAATGTAATTTAAATACATACATTTGATTAACTGAAGCATGTTTTACACAAACTAACATTACCAAAATAGTTTCCTCGATCGACAATGTATAATTCGCACACTGAATGAAAGTGTCCTGTTTTTTAAACAGCATTAGCATAGGTAGGTACTTAGGTAAAGTCTTAGCACCCAGCATTTCTTTACATTTCTCCCACAGTTGCAGCTGAACGTTTTTAGAAGAGCACTGGCATTTTTAGCTGTGCAAAAACACTTTGGTGGACATGCCCCCTTAATGCATTGTTTCCGTACTTTGATTACTTAAAACATGGACATAATGTCCCTATTATGCTTTTTTAAATAATCATTTTATACAGGGTGCAATGTAGCAGTTTGTGAATGTAAAAGATGTGCAAAGTTTTAAAATCAGCAATCCTAGTTCCACTTACAAAACTGATCTTTGTACATTTGCTAAAGTAATGTAAAATAATTTGGATAATGCCAGTCTATAGTCTTCATTGCCTGCCTGCAAACTACAACTACTTTGAACTGCCCTAAAACATTTCATTCGGTTTTAAACCAAGTTCTTCCTCCGACAGATCATCAGACTTGGGTTTGAATTAGGGCTGCACAATATATCGTTTCAGCATTGATATCGCAAAGTGATCATTCGCAATAGCCACATCGCAGGATACATGCAATGTTGAGTCTGGATTATAAATTATCATTTTGCAAGTGTTTTGCGGCTTGTGACTGTGTGCAGAATAAAACAAAAATATTGCAATGCTAGATTTTTTACAATATTATGCAGTCCTAGTTTGAACTGATACAGTAAAATCATTAGCAAAAACTGCTGTTCAATCAGTCAGGATGGAGGAATCATCCAGATTTGAAATTCAGACATAGTAATAAACATTTAGTCTTCATCAAGATTTATTTTTGGCACTTTTTTCTTTACTATGACAGGATAGTAGGGCTGCACAACATATTGTTTCAGCATTGATATCTGAAAGTCACATCACAGAATCTGAAATCTGAAGTTATGATTACAATAAACCACAAACATACAGTTCAGAGCATGTGGTTTGTGGAGGCATTGCAAAGTTTAACTCTAATCTAGTAATGTGAAAGTCTTTTATTAGAATGTGTTTTTAGGGCTGCGACTGTAAGATTTCATGTGAATTTAAATCATTTGGGCACTAGAAACTATAAAGATTATAACAAAGATAAAATGTGTTTCATTATTTAATACAGTAAAGACAATGCAGTGTTTCTTTTTTTACATTTGATTATAGAACTTCTATACTTTGATACACAGTTAAACTTCAACTGAAACTTAAACTGAAAACCGTAAAGTGTGGTCTATGTCATTTTTTATGTTTTATTTTTTGTCGTTTTCATCTGTGCTTTATTTTATTATCTATATTTTATGCAGATGCACACCCCCACAAATTATTCCAATCCATGTAAAAGTATATCATGCAGCCCTACAGGACAGTATATAAGACCAATAACAGCAGCCTGGGCCATCTGACCAATCAGTGCAGAGAAGGCTTATGAGAATTATGAATTAGGCTTATGAAAAAGATTTAAATAGAAGGAAATGTTTTAGAGTCCTAAAGAAATGATATGATGTGAAATGTATATTATGAGAAAATAAATGTGTTTATTTGATATTGGATTAATGTAACGCTATAATATGAAATAAGGAACTTCTGAAACAGCATAAAAACGGTGCTATAAAACTGCTATTATATCTGCAAAGAAAATCCATCATTAATGATACTGTGTGAGTAAAAAATGATTTACCATTCCAAACCAGCGTGTGACAACCTCCACCATCCAAAACACGGGTTCAAGAACAGAGTCCGTCACCACATCAGAGTTAGTGAGCGAGTTAAAATAAAGGGACTTGAAGATGAGTCTGATATAGCTGACATGTCTCCTCAGTCTTCTAGGCACTCGACTGCGACTGTGTCTGCAACACCCGCGCATGCATCTCAGCAGCAGGTGCAGGACAGAAGAGCAGGGATGCATGGTCAGCCCCTGCAAAGACCAGATGAGATCTTTTCATAACTTGTTATAAATTCCTGAAAATCGGCACAAGCAGGTTCCTACAGCCTGCAATTTTCTCATGGACAATTCCCCAGGAGTTGAACTTGTAATCCAATTAGGTTAACAAAGTATCCACCTAAGCAGTTGCTGTGGACTGATCCAAACCAATAATCCAAGCATGGTTTAGTTTCCTGATACCCGTGGATTATCTGACATATCACAAAGATTTAAAAGATGGATTAGCTTTATTGTCTATAGTTTCTATAAGGCAGAATGCTTTACGTTATTGCTTGGTTAACAATGCAGATGTCCTGCTCATTATAAGTTCACTTAGGTCTACAAGAAAAAGGCATAGTTAGGCCAGTGACTAATACGCCTTTCCTTGGACTGGTGATAATCAGAGCTTTAATCTTACTAGAAGGTTTCAAACCATCCCATTAAGAGTCACAGATTGGGAACTTGAGATTATAAACATCTCAGTTCCATTCAAAGATGTAGTCAGGACCAGGGACGATTAAAAGTAATGCTAAAATGTATTTTTAAAATGAAGTTTAAATCATCGAATTTGTGAATGATGGGGGTGTTTACCTAGATAGAATAGAACAATGTTAATAAATGCTTTACTGCATGCCTAGACACTGTACAACTCACAAAGATCTACAATTCACAAAGGCCAACAACAGATCTGGATAGTCTACATTCCGTTCAAAAGAGTAAATGGAGAGGAAACACCACCCAAGTGATGTAACAATGTTAATGAGGGAAATACATACACAAGTAAAAAGAGATGTGACCGTTAAAGTGGGCAATAGACAGTGTGGGATTATTGGACAAATAGCCAACATCATACACCTCCCCCACCTCCCCCAATGACATGAACAGACTATAATCTCAGTGACAGACTATGTGCATGTGCCTTTAAAATGACAGTTTCAACAAAAAGACATATACTACATACATGATGATACATCTGTAGTTATCAGATGTTGTGTCAAATTTGGGGGGAAATATACAATATCTATCTATCTATCTATCTATCTATCTATCTATCTATCTATCTATCTATCTATCTATCTATCTATCTATCAATGATGATTAGAAATATCACATTATTTATTGGAATCAATGGTTCAATGAAGAACCATTATCGTTCAAGGAACCTTTAAATTCCACAATGGTTCTTTACAGAGGAAATATGTTCTTCAAATTTTTTACAATGTTTTTTTAAGAACAGATCATTAAAATGGTTTTGTAGAACGACAACAACAAGAAGAAAACGTTTATTTTATGACATTTAACACATTTCAGAATCTTTGATGTTGAAAATTAAAGGAATAATGTTTAAATCTTCGACCTGACAGAATCAAAATGCAAGAGCTAACGTTAAACATCACAGAGCTTTGCGTTTCAGAGATGTAAAAGCTATGTATGTACGTTATATAGGTGATCTTACCTTCCCTCGATCTTGTCCTAAAACTGGGATAAACTCAACTCATGATACCGCTGTTTATTTCGGGAGACAGATGGAGAAAATTAATGGAAGCAGTTGTTTTTACCCCCTTTGATTTCATCTGCTGTCTGTCTGTCTGACGCGCAGCGATGTGAGTGAGCTGTCACGCTGGGAATTCTGGGAATTGGAGTTTACGATGCGAAAAGCGGGAATAACTTTAAATATTTTTCATAATGTATATTTTATATTATTGATAATCAAAAAATATAATATAGAATGTGACACGTAATTAATTAATGGTAGATAAGTTATTATTTTCTCAATCTTAGAAAAGAATCATGGGAATTGTAGTTTGATTAATGAACAATTCACAGTGGCGAATCGAATCTTTTGAATAGTTCTTTTGAATCAAACAAACGGCTCACAAAACAGGTCTCAGTTCTTTAAAACTTTCCGTTTAAGTAAACTGAAGCTATTGTAATGTTCAAATAACTACCAATAATAGGTACATTGCCGTTTATTACCTGTTTTCTGAATGTGCCTAAAGTTATTAAATGTTTTCAAGATGAATGGAGTCATGACTTAAATTATTGTATTATAAAGACAATTTATGTGTCTTATAAATAACTTAAACAGGCTATTAATTAAACAAATATACAATACTAAAATATATTTACATCTGCCTCTTAAAATGTTTGTGAAATGCAGTTCAAATACCTCGGATCGATTCCATTGTAAAGATTCGATTCAAAAGAACCATTCGCTGAAGATTCGAACAACGATAGTAGCTTCTCACACGTGCTCATTCACCACGAGAGCAGAAACAGAAACATGGCATTCAGCTTTAACTTCGATATTCCATTAGTGACTGAAGAAACAGATGATAAAGAAAATAAAGGTGACAAAGCAAAAGATGTGGATCTGAAGTGCTCGGTGAGATCATTTATCATTAGCTTAGCCATCTCTGCTAATGCTGCAAAGACAACTATGCTTCAAAAGTATTTTGACCATTAGGGTCAATGACTAAACGAGACAATTTAACAATTATTTACATGAAAGAATGAATAAGCAATAGGTGGGCAATAACACACGTCAAACGGTCATATGCCTATTGACATTATATTTTTCTTTTTCTAGAAGTCCAGTACAACTGTCCTAAAGATGAAGGATGCTGTCGAACACAAACCTTGCTTGAATCCTCTCTCCAAAATGGAAAATTGGGTACCTGAAACCATCACTATAGGTTCCCTGCCTCCTCTACTCTGTCTTAATGAATCAGTGTTTGAGAAGACGTCCTGTGAAAGAGAGGACAGCGAGGAGATTCTGGCCAAAACATTGACACAAAACTCTGACCTCATCTCTGGAGTCTACGAAGGTGGACTGAAAATATGGGAATGTACTTACGATCTCCTTCAGTACATTGATAATGAAGGAGAGGTTTTTGCTGGGAAAAGGGTATTAGACTTGGGCTGTGGAGCAGGTTTACTTGGCATACTTGCGTTAAAGAGAGGAGCCATCAGAGTCGACTTCCAAGATTACAACAGCACTGTGATAGAGCAGTTAACAATACCAAATGTGTTCCTCAACTGTGAAGATGATGATGATAATGACGATGATGAGAAAAACAGCAGCCCACCGCCTAAGAGGAAATCTTTAAATTCGTCACAGGAATTACTAGATCATTGTGGTTTCTTCTCGGGTGACTGGAACTCTTTTCTTGCACTTATGCAAAAGAAAACCTCAGTGCCAAAGTATGACATTATCTTCACCTCAGAAACAATATACAACACAGACTATTACGCTTCTCTTCATAGTGTGTTTAGTGATCTGCTTGACAGGAATGGAAATGTTTATTTAGCAACAAAGTCTCATTATTTTGGGGTAGGAGGTGGCCTTCATATGTTCGAGAACTTTGTGGAGCAGAAGAATGTATTTCAGATCAAGTATTTGAAGGATGTGGAGGAAGGCCTGAAGAGACATGTTGTATCGCTGTCATTCAAAAAGTGACATAAGTGTCAATGTGTCCACTATTATGGTGTGAATAAATAAGATTGGACACCCATCCTTTTAGGCCAAATGCATTGTCTATGGGAACCCAAGTTGTGATTAGCTATCAAGAAAAATTGATAGAGCAAGAAACTGGAATTATTTGGGTGTGTAACATTCTAAAAATGTTACTTTAGTAAACAAATAGTAAATCTGCAATAAATAATATGTTTTACACGTTAGTTCTTACGTAAACCAACATCAAATAAACAAGGATTGACTTTAGGCATGGGCCTGTATAAGATTCTGACAGTATGATATTCTTGGATGGGGCTGGGCGATTAATCAAAGTAATCGAAATCGACATTCAGAACCTATAATTGATCAATTTTTCCAGGTCAATTTTTTCCAATTACTTTCCCTAATGCGTGTGTAGTCACGTGACACCGCTCAGTGAAGGCCAATTTATACTTCTTCGTCGAAAGCATGGGTATGATCTGGTGCAGTCGCATACCCTCAAACATCTCGAAAAATTTAACCACATGTCTCACATTTGCACTACATTGACAATGATTGGAATCGATGCCTTGAGATAGCATTTTCTATTATAATAAAATGATTCTTTACATTAAAATATTTGTTTACAAAATATTAAAGAAATGCACTGTTTAAAATATTATTTACAGGATATACAAGAATTATTTCATTTAAAAGAGATCTTATTTTATACTTTGGAAACACTGAAAATAATTTAGTTTCCAAAAGTTATTTGCACTTTTTTTATAATAACAAAGTTATTTTGTTTTAGGCAATGTGTGTTTTAATTTCAGTTGTTTAGCATTGATGTTCAATAAATAATCATAGATAGTAGATAATGTGCGTTTACTTCAATTATTTTAAAATCAAGTGATGAACCCTTCATTCAAAAAATCTCACATGTAATATGTGAGCATATTTACTATACAAAACCTGTCAGTGAACTGTGAGGGCAACAAAAGTAAAATAAAAAAAATAATCGTTCATTAATTGTAAAAGAATTAAAATTTTCAATTAATCTAGATTTTGATTTAAGGCCAAATCGCCCAGCCCTACCCTTGGATAAAAATATCCCGGTTTCACGGTATTGTGATTACTGCTCTAAAATATATTATTTTTTAAATGTCTGGGTAAAAAAAACTAAAACCTTTTCCCCCTTTGAAGATGATATATTTTATTTTGAGAAACATTTGAAGTATTTTGGCGCAGTAAACATGTCAGGCATAATAATTTAAATGAATCATTGACTTCTGCTGTCTTAACTAGTTTCAAAAACACTGATTTCTTTACAATTTAAAACGGCATCTTTGGATATCTTTTCTGCTGGAGATACTGTTGTCCTAAAAAAAAAAAAAAAAAAAAATTATATATATATATATATATATATATATATATATATATATATATATATATATATATATATATATATATATATATATATATATATATATATATATATATATATATATATATATATATATATATATAAAAATCTTACATATACCATAGGAATGGTACAGCAGACAATTTTGCCGGTTTTAAAACCTTGACCATTCCAAACCGTGGTATACCTTGAAAACGGTTACCGTCCCCATGCCTAATTGTACATTAGCTTGTGTACTGCATCTACAATATATCAAACATGCACAAAGCAACAAAGATCAAATAGTGGTTTCGTTTAAGTCTTGACAATGGTTTAATGTGAAAATCAATGTGCTTGAGAGAACACAACCAAACATTTTCTTCAAAATAAAGTGGAGACGACGTAAATTATGGAATGAATCACAGAGACAAATCCAAACAAAAATGTGGTCCTTGTAAACTGTTTAACTAATAAATATTTCACAACATTCCTAAGAGTTACAAGCTGGATACATACTTTATAGGTGCTATATTTATTTTAACTTGTATATCCTTCTCCTATAGAGCACCGTCTTGATGTTAAATATAGGAGTCTTGTTTAAAGTAAATCAGTGCTGATGTATAATTTAAAAAGTTGATCATGTAAATACTCTATTTCTTGGCTTTGCCCTGAGCTGCCACAGCCTCCATGGCTTTGCGAACGGTATCCTCATCTCCGAGGAACTGCATGGGCTTGATGGGCTTCAGGTTTTTGTCCAGCTCATAAAGAATAGGGATCCCTGTTGGCAGATTCAGCTCCATGATGGCCTCCTCAGACATTCCTGTGAGTGTGAGGAAACAAACTTTAAGACTTACCAAAGGCAAGATAGCACAACACTCTTTTAGGCATAACTCTAAAACCAGAAAAGTTATGCATTTCCGTTTTATTTTTGGGAGCCCAAAACAATGTAATGTACTGAAATGTGTACTTATATAGCACATTTATTGTGTATAGCCATACACTCAAAGCGCTTCACAATCATAAGGGGGGGTTTTCTCCACACCACCACCAGTGTGCAGCATCCACTTGGATGATGCGACAGCAGCCACAGGACAACGGTGCCAGTGTGCTCACCACACACCAGCTATTGGTAGAGTAAAGAGACAGTGATAAAGCCTATTTGGTGGTTAGGATTGATTGGGAGGCCACGATGGGTAAGGGCCAATGGAGGGAATGCAAACTACAAAGGTTGAATTCACAGTCTGTGAATGTGAGTATCATCTCCAAAACATTTCAATGTGATTGAGAAATTGACAGCTTCTAATGCATTTTATGCAAAAACATTTATGCAAAAACACAATTTTATAATAAAATCTCCTTAAGGTTTAAAAATTGTACCAGAATGCAGGTGAAACTTTTCACAATTATTTTACTACAACAGTTTATATGGTGAACAACCTACAAAGACTAATTTCTTGCTCTTTAAAAACTAGATTTTGCCTTATTAACTTATAGATTTCAGGATGGTGGTTGAAAAGATACTGCAATTACCTTCCAAGTGCTTCACAATGCCTCTCAAACTGTTCCCATGAGCGGCAATCAACACCCGCTTTCCCTCCTTGATTTGAGGCACAATTTCATCATTCCAGAAGGGCAAAGCACGTGCAATAGTGTCCTTCAAACTCTCACAAGAAGGCAGCTGGTCCTCAGTCAGATCACCATAACGTCGGTCCTGTAGAAAGATTTGACATAAAATTGGTGCATTAAAGGGACAGTTCTCCAAAAAATGATAATTTCCTCACCCCTAAATGGTTGTAAAATGTTTTGAATTTCTTTAAGCTGATTTACTTATTTATTGACACATCAGCAACTTTTAGCTATTTCATGGCAAAATGGATATACATAAAAATATTACATGATAAAACAAATTTGTATTACAATAAAAAGTTACTTAAATAAATAAATAGAAATAATAAATAAAAAAAACTCACAAAAATATAAAAATTTAAATATGATTCTTCAGTTAAGTTTTTGATGATTTAAGATTCTTCCTGGTGGTACCTTTTTAAAAATGTCCATCAAAGTAATCTTATCAAAAATTTGTCTAATGGTATTCAAACTTCTACATTCTAACAAAATATGTTTCATGGTAAGAGCTTCTTTAAGTTGAAAAGAAGAAGATATTCTGAAAAATGTTGGAATCCAGTAGCCATTGACATCCATAGTAGAACAGAAAATACTATTGAAGTCAATGGCTGCTGCTGTACAACATTCAAAATATCTTCTTTTGTGTTCAACAGAACAAATGTATCCAAACACGATTTAAATGAGTGAAGGGAATGAGATAATTTTTGTGTGTGTGAAACACCCCTTTAATAAATGTATTCCATGAACACACGAGTATGTAATAGTGCTAAAAAATATTGTTTGTGTGAGCAGCTCAGAGAAAACCCAAAGTGCTTAAACAGGATCAACTATTGTAAGGGGTTTCCTATACAAATAATGTTTGACCTTTGTTTTCGGTGTCTTTGCACTTATTAACTACAGTACTAGCACAAAGGTTTCAACATGTATCATCAACATGCTGCAACAAACCGCAACATTTAACAGTAAAAACTTGCATGTTAAGATTATTTATGAACTCTGTGATCGTTATTGTACTGAATAACAAAAATTATCAAAATTGAAACGCATGCCATCATTGGGCAGTATCAACCAATCAGAAAGCAAAAGAAACACACCCTCTATATCAGAGATGCCCAAACTAGGGTCTGCAGGCCAAGGTTGGGCTATGGTAACCTTTGAATTTGCCATCCCATCTGAGAATAGTTTAGAGATTGTGATTTCAAATTTGATCTAACCTTTTATTTGTTTTATTGTTAAGCCACAAATAAGCTATCTGAAATTAAATGTTCAGATTTAAATGGTGTAAATGAATCAGATTTAGTTTAAAATGTACGTACGATGCATAGAGGACAATGTAGAGACTTTGGTGAGCGAATCAAGTCAAATGCAGATTCTGCTTGACTAGTGTATTGAGCATTGAACTCTGTCTTATAAATGGGATTATTTTTGTTTTTATTGCAACAATCAAAAAAGTTATAGTACATTAGGTAAGACTATTCAAAAGTAATGTTTTCCATTTATTTTTTAATATTATGAGATGAATTAGGAAATTACCCATGATTACAACTTTATTGTAAAATAGTTTGGTATATTTACAGTATCTTCAGCCCACGGCTATCAATGATATTTGGTTTTTGGCCCTTCAAACACAAAAGTTTGGGCACCCCTGCTCTATATAATATATGCTATATCAGAAACAATTGGGGGTGACAAATCATGATGATAAATGTATATAAAAATATGCATTTGAATGTATTGAATGGATAATATAAAGAATTAAATGTTTAAGACCTCACCTTGCTGATGATGCTGTAAAAGTCATGATCTTCATCCATACTGGGTGGTGGAATGTCATAAGAGCGCCTCCAAATTTTAACCTGGGCTTCACCATGCTTGGCTGCAGTCTCTGCCTTGTTTAACCCTGTGAGACCACCGTAATGGCGTTCATTCAGGCGCCAGGTCCTGTGCACAGGCAGCCACATCTGATCAATACTGTCCAGAACAATCCACAGTGTCCGGATGGCCCTCTTCAGCACAGAGGTGTAACAAATGTCAAACTCAAACCCTGCATCTGCAAAACACATTTTATACATTTTAGACCCATTATGCCATGTGAGAGGAAAAAACATTGTGCTGCGAACATTTATTTTTCATTATGAAGATATTATTTTAAAAAGTGTTTGTAGATCAAAAGTTTGGTTTGTGAATCAGATAAAAAAAAAAGTTAAAATAAAGTGTCTAAATATGTAAGAATGTTCCAACATCATTCACATATAGCTGTGTAAATATTAAACATACAATTGCCCAACATGTAAAATATGTAAATATTATATTCTAAATAATTAAAAACTTGCAGATTAAATTAGTTACTTGATATTTTGTGCTGTATGGCGATCCTTTAAAAAATAAAATAATTGAATAAATCATCGAATGATTCTTGCTTAACTATGCCTTAAACTAAAGGTTTTTAGCATACTAAATTATTATGTACACAATTTAAACGTGTATTTATTTATATATATATATATAATGTATTTACAATTATAGGACAATATTTGTATTAAATTTTAGAATATTAACTGAAAATTCGTTATAAATGTATTCTAGGGATCCTGATTGACAAATTCAGCACGTGAATAAAATCACGTCCTGTGCTGCACGTTCGCACCACGTTTGCCCCGCCCCTAACCCGTCAGTATCGAACACACTGCATGGTCATTGGTTCAGAGCGTACGCTCGTCACGCCAGAGGCGGGGCTGTGCCGGTGATGCAGACTTCTGATGAAAGTCCTTTTAATTTTCCGGTTTGTTTTTTTCTTATTTAAAACGTACAATTCTTAAAGAAAACATCAATATGACAACGCCGTCAAACTGACACAACATCAGCAAATTACACGTTTAAAAACTACTCTACAACTCTAGCACGGCAGATTTGCAACTCTCATTCACAATGTTGAAAAAAAAAGATATTAATTCAGACCTTTTAAAGCTTGACCTCCTCTCTTCGCCTCCTGAGACCCTGTCTCGCTCAGGTCCGCGTCAAACCAGCCACAGAATCGATTCTCTTGGTTCCAGCAGCTCTCGCCATGGCGAATAAGAACCAGCTTGTATGCAGCCATTTGGGAAATGAACACAGACAAATACTAACGGTAGTAGCTCAAGTAAGCACGGCGAGCGAACAGGTTGTTCGACTCTGTCAAGACTACTGTCAAAAAGACCCTCCTCTCATCCGAGTCCCTAATGAAGACGTTTCCGACCTCCCCATCTCCGCGCTCAGCCAATCAGCGCCCCGGGACGATGCGCAACCACGTGAAACTGCAAACACGAAATGGAAAAAACCGTGACCTTCCTGTAAAACCTCTGCCTACTATCTATTGAACTTCTTTCAGCATTTTGTTGGTTTAAATAAAAGAAGCAGAGTACAAAATATTTCATCACAGTGTCATCGACACCACCAGAGATGTGCAGAATAAACAAATTATTGAACTAAAACGATTGTGACTTCCTATCTGTAACATGAAAGCCAATCAAAAGTGACTTATGTTGGTGTGGGCGGGGTTTAGAGCGGAAGCCGATTTGGCGCATGAAGTGAGCATGTTTGCTGGATGCTTAAGATAATAACTGTTAATTTCTTGTAGTGACTTTAAGAGTAGTATCATTAAATGTTTTTTAAAGGTGTATTTTAAGAGGAGTCAGAGACCGTCTTTACATTTGCTATTTATTTAACTGTATAAAAAATTATAAGATTTTTGGATTGAATTAGTATGACAGACATGTCAAAGTCAAAATTCACAGAGCTAGAACAATACATATATATAAGAAAACAGCCAGGGGAAAGGCCACAAAGCTGTTAAGACTTTTGCTGCTGAAAATGTAACAGTTGTATGACATATGTATGTTGTAAGGTGGAAAAGATGTAATTCAAACAGTATGGTTTTAGGATGGATTATTAAGCTTTTATCATGGACATACATGGTCCTAAATCACACAAACAATGAAAATACATAATAAAATACATAATTCCACAAAATACGTCACATATTTACATAAAGATTATTACGCCATTGGCTTTACATATAAATCTAGCAGTCAGTTTTGTCAGTGTTGTGATACTGTTCACAGAGTCAGACAATTATGAGCAATTATATTTTCATTGCTCTGTATTTGTGTGTTGCAAATATAATACATTTAATACATAAATAATAATTAATATTAAATAATTTATAACATTTTAAAATATAATTTCATATGATATCCCCTAAACTACTGCCTTCTGTATTCAATGTTTATTTTTAAGACTAGACACACTTTTTGTTATGAAGCACTTTTTTTTTCACTTTGAAAAGTCAGTTTCAATAAAGGTTTATATCTACATACCTAAAAATGAATGTCTATAAAAAAACCATTGACCATTTACATGGTTAATAATTAGGGACAAAATCAGTCTTGTCACAGCAGAGCCTGCAATACACTGAAGGAAGATCTTGCCTTGCATACTTTAGTCTACATACTGGAGATTTTTGTTGCCCGTTTCTCGAACTCTGAGTATACACATATGAGCAGCAGGGTAAAAGAATAATCTAAATCAGAACTGTTTGCTTTAATCAAATCATAATAAAATGTTGTTGATTTAATAGTGTTTTAAAGTCAGTATGGAAGTTAAGATTGTTATTTATTCCCACATCTGATTGAAATGGTCCTGAAATGAGAAAAAAAGTAGAGTGGTGCATGATTTCATCCTTTGATAACTGATTGGATCATTGGAAAATGGGCCTTGCTACTAAAATAAAAATCCATGTTTTATGTTTTTTTATAATAAAGTGCACAGACAGATTGCTTATAAGCACTACTATATACATATAAAAATGAGAATCTTGAGTAAATTTTGATTTCATGCCAACTTGAAAGTTTTTCCTCTGTTTAATCTTTTCTTGTTTTAAAGGGATAGTTTACCCAAAAAAGAAAATTTACTTACCATGAATTGCTTCCAAACCTGTAACTCTTGACTTCCATAAAACAAATACTATGGGAGTCAATGGTAACAGCATTCAAGCTTCCTTCAAAATATCTTCTTTGAAACATAAAAAAAAAAAAATGAATAGATGAAACAGATGAAGGTGTCACAGGGGCCCAGTGGGTAGCATGATCGCCTCACAGCAAGAAGGTCACTGGTTCGATCCTCGGCTGGGTCAGTTGGCATTTCTGTGTGGAGTTTGCATGTTCTCCCTGTGTTTGCGTAGGTTTCCTCTGGGTGCTTCGGTTTTCCCCACAAGTCCGAAGACATGCGGTATAGGTGAATTGGGTAAGCTAAATTGTCCGTAGTGAATGTGTGTGAATGAGTGTGTATGGATGTTTCCCAGTGATGGGTTTCAGCGGGAAGGGCGTCCGCTGCATAAAACATATTCAATTCAATTCAATTCAATTCACCTTTATTTGTATAGCGCTTATACAATGTAGATTGTGTCAAAGCAGCTTCACATAAAAGGTCACAGTAAATAGGAACAGTGTAGTTCAGTTTGTAGTGTTTAAGTTCAGTTCAGTTGAGCTCAGTTCAGTGTGGTTTAATAATCACTACTGAGAGTCCAAATATTGAAGGGCAAATCCAACGATGCGCAGCTCTACAGATCCCGAACCATGCAAGCCAGTGGCGACAGCGGAGAGGGAAAAAAAACTTCACTAATGGCGGAAGTGAAGAAAAAAAAACATATATAAAACCATATATATAAACCATATATTTTTATATGCTATAAGTTGGCGGTTCATTCCGCTGTGGCGACCCCAGATTAATAAAAGGTCTAAACCGAATGGAAAATAAATGAATGAAACAAATGAAAGAAAGATGAACATGTTTGTGAAGAGGGTGAGGAAATGATGACAGAATTTTCTGTTTTGGGTGAACTATCTCTTTAATTCCACCTCATTTTATCAGCTGTCAGCTCTATCTCAATTAGGTTTATACACAAATTAATTGTAATTAAGCAACATCAAAACAATATATTTGGCCTCTATCATCAAATTACATACAGCAGAATATAAAACATTTATTTAAAAAAAACAATAATTAAAAAAGGTGAGCGAACCTGGTTCACGCCCCGGCCCACACCTGCTGGCGGGCGGAGAGAGATGCTAGTGAGAACGCGAGAGTGGACGCACGTTGCCTCTTCTCAGTGTATGAATATTATTCTAATATTTTGTTTGATCTATTTGCCACCCTGTGTCGTACAGGATGCATCAGGCCATCACGTCAGCTCAGATAGCTCACTGGTTTACAGTCGGAGCACAGTTTGCGAACATCAGGATCACTAATGAAGTGAAAAAGGCAGAGGCCGAAGCTAACGTTACAGAAGTCAGGTAAAGTCATAAAGCCGCGAAGAAATGTGTGTTGTCGATTTTTTTTATTTTTAAAAACTACAATTCTACCATTAATACGTACTTTAAGAGGATTTCGCAAATGTTTTGGACGGTTAATATCGATTGAACGTGTATTTTGAGCATATGCGGTTGTCGACAACGTCAGTTGAAACACGTGCGTTTGAAATATGTATTTACCAGTTAGTAACTTACTTAACGTTATGCGTTTTACCACATGCACATTTTCATGTTTGTAAAGTAATTTGTTCACGACCTTTTCACTTTTTTTTATTTGATTGACAGGCAATAATTAACTGGGCAGTTGATTGGTAGACGACCCAAGAAATAACATTACCTAATACACATCTTTCAATTTGGAAAGTTCATTTTTTCTTTTCCAATGTGTGTGTGTATGTGCTGCAGAACTGATCAGGCGTTGTCTGAGCAGACCTCTCCAGAGGAGAAATCAGATGATGGAAACCAGAGGAAGAGGGCACAACTTCCAACCTGTAATTGCACGCAGATCTACATAACTAATCACATTTAAGGACTTTTCATTCTTGATTTAGTTAACCCTAGGTTACTATAAACCCTGGGTAAACTGAATTCTGGGTTATTTTGCTTTACTTCAAAAAGCTAGAACTTTTTTCTTAAAGTACCACCTTAGAAAAAAAATGTCTCTTTAAGTACCACCATAATGACGAGGCAGATTAATTCCTATTATTAAGAATATTTATTATTGTCAGCCACTTTATACATTATACAAAATCTGAACATAAACACTGCACTGTGATTATAGGTAAACAAACAAAATAAAAAGTCAACGTTTAAAATGTGCTTTAAAAAGTTAATTAAAAATGGTAGGCTACTGTTCCTAAAGTAAAAAGAAAACTGCTGTACTTAAATGTAAAGTATTAACAAATAGTAACCTATTCATCAAAACCTGGAAATGTTGCTTGGACCCCATAAGCTATATGTCATCATATTCATATATAAACTATTTTGATAAATTTAGAAATATGTGTTGCATGTACACATGACATATTTGTAAATCTTTGAAATCCAAATGTTAACTTGTATTCTAAATGATTTTTAATTACATATTTGAATTAGAAATTAGATCTGCTTACTGCGTGTCCTTTACAGAACATGTGTCAGAAAAGTGAGTGATTATATGAATAAATACACTGCTTGACCAATTCATACGTGATTTATCCATTCATATGTGCAGATTTTCCATGATTTGAAATCTCATTTTAAGTGGACCATGGAGTTTGTGTTAACCGCACACAGACTAACTTTAATTAGGCTATGTTCTAGCTGCAAGCTTCAAGCATGGCAAAGTTGCTTGAGTCTATGTTCTGTCCTATGTCTTGTCCTACGACATTTAAATCACATCCAGATAAAGTAGAGATAACAAATTAATTGAAAACCACACTGTTTTAGAAAACAAATAACTTAATAAATCGAAAAACACGCATTATTTTACACAACTACGAACACACATTTTTTAACACGTTTGTGATCATTATTTTACCAGTAATGCAGCATGCAGAAACAGAAATGCCATCACTGGTCTGCAAAAGCAGATCTCTAGTGCTTATTTGCTCCGCAAGCTCTTTCTCTGGTATTGCGTCAAAGCGGGCTGATTTTTAGCATCTGATGATGTGATGAACTGAAGTAAACTTGTTGTTAAACAAGACACTGTATTGCAGACTAAAGATAATAGACGATGCAGTGCTGACTATGCTGAATCTGTCAATCCGCTTGTAAAGTCATGATGTATGGAATACTGTTTCCGGGTCCAAGCCGATACACATTTGAATTGAGAAAAGATCAGTTTATGACCCCTTTGTAGTCATATAACACATTAAAGTGAATTGTATATGAAATCATGGTGTACACAACAGTATTTGTACTTGCTGCATCACAAATTATAAAAATTAAATGCTTTCTGGCCATCGGATATTAGGCATGGAGATATATATATATATATATATATATATATATATATATATATATATATATATATATATATATATATATATATATATATATATATAGCAATCGTGATTTTCAAAAGTCATACAATGCTTTGTAAACTTTTATTATTACCATTTGTTGAGTCTCCCCATACAGTTTGATATATCGCTTGGACCTGGAAGCCCAGGGTGTCCACAGGGTCTTAAAAAAATCTTAAAATGTCTGATCTCAAAAGCTACATTCTTGGCCTTAAAAAAATCTTAAATCTACTGAAATTTTGTGTTGTAGGTCTTAAATCTTTTTTAAAAAGTCTTAATTTTCCTGTAAATTTTTTCTTAATTTTATTATTATTGTAGACTGAAGTAATTGACAGCTATGTTTTGTTCTAGTCTTGGTAAGGGTTATAGGGTTTGTGAATAGATATATTTGAAAATTAATAACAAAAAACAAAACAAAATTGTTGTTAATGTATTATTAAATGTATACAATTTTAGTCATTTTTTATAGGGCAATTGAAAATCTTCTAACTGGGATATTCGGAAAGTTTTTTTAGCATTCAGCCCTGTATAAGTCTAAAATTGTATTCATAATGGTCCTAAAATGTCTTAAAAAGTCTTAAATTTAACCTGCGGAAACCTTGAAGCTGCTTGGCGTGACGCCACACTTAAGCGGATAATGTTGTAATACACAAGTGTGTAATATTGTAATGTTTTGACCATTTTGTCATTGTTTTGCTTATTACAGTTTGATTGATAAGTACTTATTTATTTGTGTTTATATGGGTTAAACCAAAAAGTTAAACCAAAACACCTATAGTGTTTTCAGTGAATGTCAAAGCAGCATTAATCATATTAATTAGCAAAACCAATACCCAATTATAGCAGCAAGTGTTTACTCCCAAGTCTTGAATGAGACCCCTTTCAAAATGGCTGGCTCAAAAAGAATTGAAAATATTTCTAGTTTCTAGTTCATATGATGGTATTCTGATGCTGATTTTTAAAGTGGACATCAGAAAACATGATAAAAATGCTTTTCATGAGCAATTGTATAATCCACTAAAATTACAGTAAAATCAAATATTGTGCTACATTTATTGGGATCTATTGTGTAGCTCATATTGAAGTTCAAACTGTTGTAATATGACCTTTAACCTATAGGTTCAGGAACCTGCCCTCCTTCGCTGGCCAGTTATGAGTATCCAATTCTACCAATTACTAAGAACAGACAAGAGGTATAGTACATTCATACACACAAATGTGTTGACAATTCAGAAGATTTATTGACTATATTTCTCAAGTTTGATTATGTTGAGTGTATTTCCCTTTTATGTGTTTATATAAAAGTCCCTCTGTTTGTGTATGTAGTTGGTGTCACTGATTGAGAATAACTCTGTGGTCATCATTCGTGGAGCTACCGGCAGTGGGAAAACCACCCAGCTGCCACAGTTCATTGTGGATCACTATGCAGAGAGAAACATACCCTGTAATCTGGTGGTCACTCAGCCTCGCAAAATCGGCGCTACAAGCATCGCCCGTTGGGTGGCACGTGAGCGCAAATGCACCCTGGGAAGCTTGGTGGGGTATCAGGTGTGAGATGCATGGCATACAATCTCTTTTCCACTACAAGATGAAAAGAATATAGATATTATATGGAATGGGAATCAAGTTGCATAAGTTTTGAAAACTAGTGTATAGTATATAAATTCCTCATCATTTCTATATACCTTGAATCCTGTGGTATAAAAATAAGCCAACTTTTAAAATTAAGAGTGTTAACTATTAGACTGACTTAATACTATAAACATTGCATAAATTTTTCTCTCTCTCCAGGTGGGTTTGGAGAAGATGGCCACAGAACACACCAAGCTGATTTATGTGACCACAGGAGTCTTACTGCAGAAATTAGTATCATCCAAAACACTCACCGAATACTCACACATCTTCATAGATGAGGTACACAAATAATCTGCAAGATAAACAGTCATGTTAAAATGTCTGGAGTCTGCATGTTTTGAAAAGTCTTACCAATGCTGTATGTTTTTAATAACAAATACTGTGAAACTGTAATATCAGGGCTTGAAATTAACTTTTTTACTTGATAGCACCGGTATTCCGAACTTTAAATATTTAGGAGCACCAGAAAAAATTTAGTAGCACCAGAAAAAATGTAGGAGCACTCGCCAAAAATGAAAAAGCACCGCTGCAAATTGTATATTAAGGGATTTATTATATTTGAAAACAACAATTAGGACTAACAAAAACCAGAAACAACTGTCTAACTAATGATGTGGTGACTGAATATTTGTGCAATAATTCCAAAATGACTGTCTAATAATTATAGAATAATAATGATGACGATGATGTCAATAATACTAACACTGAATTACATTTCTCATTATCATGCTGCCTTGATAAAAAGTCCTACTGTTCTTTATGAAAAATAAATTGATGGTTTGCATCAGACACAAATGAAGCATTGCAGTAAGAAATTTTTATTTTGTACTATTGTTTTTATATGCATGTCAATTTAATAAATACTATTTCTGCTACAAAACAAACGGAAGATTATAATAAATCATTCAATTTAAGGCTGAAAGCTGCAAAGCAGTCATCAGTTATTAAATAGAAAAATAATATACATCTCAAGAAAGAACTGACAAAAGAAAGGAAGAAAATTCTCACTTTTAAAAGTTTTGTTTTCGGTTTGTGTCATTTTAATACTCGGTCTCGTTATTCGCTGATTTACATTTTTCTGTGTTTGTGGAAAGCGAGTCAGCAGCCCCAAGATATGAGGGGGGCAGAGCAGGATTCTCAAGATGACCACTGGCGCAATACTGTTCTTTGTTATAAGCCGCATAAGTTTAAACTTAGTGAAGGCGAGCTTCTTTGGCGATGGTGTGTACAGTGTTAGATTTTACATTTAGCGGACATTTGCGCTGAACACACAGTGAATGCAACGAGCATCAAGATTCGGTGTATTTTTCACTCTTCAGTCGTTTGCATTCCCCGCGGTCACAAAAGCTCCCTGTCATCTGACAGCGGAAAGTCTTGAGTGATTGACAGCTAATATGAACCAATATAGCAGCAGGGAAAACCGATTTAGCACGTTTTTAGAAAAAACTAAAACAGGTCGCACTACAACCATTATATGCAGTCGCACAAATGCTCCCAAATATATTATGAGGTCGCATAGCTTAAATTTCGGATGCATACACGACCAAAATAGTCGCAATTTTGAGCCCTGAGTATTGAGAATATTATTGCAATTGAGATATAACATTTCTTTTGCAATGTAAGTTTGTAGATTAATGTTTATTATTGTGTTTGTAAAGCTGAATTTTCAGCAGCATTTCTCCTGTTTTCATTGTCACGTGATTCTTTAGAAATTAAATTATTGTATTATGCTTATTTGGTGCTTAGGAATCGTTTATTTTTATAATTATTGTAAAAGATGTGCTGCCTCCCATTACCAAAAAATCACTAGTTATAATTTAGGCCATATTGGTAAATGTCTTGTCTAATTTGAGTATAAAAGATAAAACAAATATGCTATAATGGAAAATAAAATATTTATATAAGCATTTAAGTAATTGTCTCAAACCCAATTCCTGGAGGGCCAAAGTTTAGCATAGTTTAGCTCCAACCATCTCCAACTCACACCTGCTTAATATTTAGTAGTCTTGAACGCCTTGATTAGTTGGATCAGCTGTGTTTGATTAGGGTTAGATCAAAACTGTGCAGAGCTGCAGCTCTCCAGAAATCAAGTTTGAGACCTATGCATTAAAAGAACAGTTGACCCAGAAATGCAACTTTCCTCAACATTTTTCTCACACTCATGTGGTTATAAACTTTTATGAAATTCATTCTTCTGTTGAACACAAAACAAGATATTTTGATGAGTGTTGGAAAAAACAGCCATTGACATTCATATTATGAACAGCAACATCAAATACTACGGAAGTCAATGACTGTTTTTACCAACATTCTTCAGAACATTTTTCTTTGTGTTCAAAAGAAGAAAGAAACTTGAGGATGAGAATCTTAACAGAAGTTAGATTTTTTTGGGATGAATTATCTCTATAAATGAAAACAGTGCAGCATTTTCTAAATGTCTTCGCATTATAACCCAATTAAGGTCCATGAAAGATCAGAAGAGCTTGATTTCCTAATGCTGGTTGTCAGAAAACTGCTACGGTCCAACTCCAGATATGTTAAGGTTTGTGCAAAACAAGTACTTTCATATACACAATCAGATTTTACACTAATTTTTACATCTACCCATTTCTCACATTTCTTCTGCAGGTCATTTTGATGTCCGCGACCATAAACTGTATTGAGTTTGCAGAGTATTTTGGGTCTCCGATTCGTAATCAGATGAATCCAGCATACGTGTTTGAGGTAGAAGGAGCCCCATACACCGTTGAAGAGTACTACCTGGATGAGCTCAAAACCATGCTGCCTATTGGAGTCAATGTATGGGAAGCAACAACATTGCTATATTTTTAAATATATATATTTTTATTTTTATATACCTACAGCACATAATCTGCTCCGATATATAATATAAACGTGTTTGTGTTTGTCACAGTTGGACTTAACTTTCCCACAAGACCCTTACATCACCGAGGAGATGTATAATGTTGCTGTATCTCTCATCCAGAGCTTCGATGAGATGGAGGCTAAAGATCACAGGTTAGAGATCAGTATGAGATGCATTTTTCATTATTGAAAAAAATAAGTTTTTATTTGTTTATTTCCTCTGTTTCTTGACTTGAAGGGCTGACCCTTTAATTGTTTGTCCATGCAGTACTTGTTTAAAAAAAAAAAAAAAAAAAAAAAACAACTTTACAAGTTAGCCCCGAGGAACAAAAATAATAATAATTTCATGATGCCTCTTAAGGAGTAAAAGTCCTGACTTAAGTCATTAAATTGTTAATGAGTTGTGTTTGTATGGAGCAGGAGCTCGAAGCAGACAGGAAGTGCTACTCATCCAGAAAGAGGCAGTGTGCTGGTCTTCCTGCCTGGCCTTGCTGAAATCCAGTACATGAAGGAGGCCCTCTCAAAACTTGTGCGCAAGAGGTGCGTCCGTGTGTAATGTGTGTTTCTCTACAACCATGCCTGTGTGTAAACGTGCTAACCTGTTTATTTGTTCCCAGGTTGCAGGTGTATCCTCTTCACTCTACTGTCACCTTAGAAGAGCAGAATGGAGTGTTCTTGGTTCCTGTACCTGGATACAGAAAGGCACAATGCATTTTTTTCACAATACCTTCTTTTTGTGTTTGGAGTGTTGTATGTAATTACAGATGTATGTCTGCATCTGTCTACATTTGCAGATTATTCTGTCCACAAACATTGCAGAGAGTTCTGTCACAGTGCCTGATGTTAAATACGGTGGGTGTTGGTTTTATTTAACATTATTTGAGGTCATCCTACTGTAACAAGTATAAATTATGTCTTGTTTTGTGTGTGTTGTGCAGTGATTGACTTCTGCCTTGTGCGTCAGTTGGTGTGTGATAAGGAAACCAATTACAGATGTCTCCGTATCACATGGGCATCTAAGACCAGTTGCAACCAGCGTCGGGGTATCACCTCATTTCTTTTTAAAGGCCACTTGGTTCTTTTTTTTGCTTGTTTTTGGTTTTGTATCTGTTCTTCTGTGTTCTTCAAGGACGTGCTGGACGGGTCTCTAAAGGCTTCTGTTACCGGTTGGTGACGAGACATTTCTGGGAGAATGAGATTCCAAATTTCTCAATTCCAGAGATGCTGGTATGGGGATAACCACATGTCTATCCATAATAGCAACATTTGAGTGGATTTATGTGAAGATCTGTGTGTGATTTGACTTGCAGCGGTCACCGTTGGCCAGTACCTTGTTGAAGGTAAAGTTGTTGGATATGGGTGATCCTCGCTCGGTTCTCTCCACAGCCCTCACACCACCTATCCTCAGTGACATCGAAAGGACCGTCCTGCAGCTCAAACAGGTCAGTACAGTTGACCTTTTTGGTTGACCCAGCTTTGACATTGTTGAATAAAGTGACAACGTTGAAGTTCTAACCTGACTTTAAACTTTGCATCATGCATAACGGAGAACATTTTTGTAAGACATTTTTGAGCATATAATTGTGTAATTTTTGAGACATGTTAGAATCAAGTTAGCAAGTTGTTGTCTTAATGCATTTAAAGTGATTCGAATGATTTATATTTGGTAGATTTGTATTTTAGTATTGGTATATGGTACATGTATAATTAGCTTTTTAAAATCATTTTTTATTTATATTAAAATACTATTTATTCATTTATTTATTATTATTATTAAAAAAAATTTTTTTTAAATAATTTTTATTATTAAATTTTTTTTGTTACACTTCCACTTAGTAGTAGTTGTGCTTCAGCGAAAACCTTTTTCAGTGGACGTAATTGTTAATTTATGTAATATTTATATTGAATTTCAGATTTATTACTCTTGGCAGAAAGTTTTTTTTAATTTAGTTTTAGTTAAATATATAATTAATCTTGTTTTGTGTCCTCTTTGTGTGCAGATCGGAGCTCTTTCTGTGCAGAGCAACAGTCAGAGGCAGTTTGATGGCGATTTGACGTTTCTGGGTCGTGTGTTGGCACAGCTGCCCGTAGACTTGCAGTTGGGGAAGCTGGTTGTTCTTGGACATGTGTTTGGCTGTCTAGAGGAGTGTCTTATCATTGGTATAACACTTTCGTGTTTGTGAAAATGTTTGTACATCATCTGAATGAGAGCTTGTTGCCATTAAATTGATTTAAAAAAATGTTCTTTCTCACAGCTGCATCTCTCTCCCTGAAGAGTTTCTTTGCCATGCCGTCACTGCAGCAGCTGGCTGGGTACAGGTAGGATGACCTCTGGCTTGTCATATACGTCATAGGTTTTCTAAATCAAGTTTTCACTTGGGTCTCAAGGTACTTTTGTGCTGTCATCTCTGGTTTGACCCCACAGGAGTAAGTTGAGCTTTGCACAAAATGTTCCAAGTGACTTCTTTGCTTACGTCAATGCCTTCAAGGTATGAGATACCTGAATAAAATATGAATTGAATCACTAGATGGTATTTCATATCTTTATTAGTAAAATATTAGTTACTGCCCTTTTTTATTTCAGGCATGGTACACGTCGAGAGCTAAAGGAGAACTCAGACACCCAAAGGTAAGAGTATATATATTTATCATATATTAAAAAGTGAATAACCGCACTACTTATTTCACCTAGTGCAATTGCAAACATAAGCATGTTTTCAAATGGTCTTCGCAAATATCCATTACTCTCGTTGTGCACTTTAAGATTATTCTTATTTGGTATTTTATTACCATATATGTACCTTCAAAATAAAGATCTAGTGTGTGGCAAAACTGATATGTAATCAGTCAGTCATGGTTGAGCAACATCTAAATTTCCTGCTACAGTAGCCATACACCAAACACGGAAAGTGATAGACAAATTTGGGCAGACACCTCAGTATTTTAAGGCTAACAGTAGTCATCAAACAGTTAATTTGGTTAAAATAATTTACTTGACATAAAATTAAACAATTTTAAAGATGGGAAATAAAACTTTTATTTTCTTACAAGGGATTACATACAGGCACTGTACAATGTTCTTGTCTTCAAAAACTGCAAGATGGAGCCATATTCAAGACAATACTAATTTCAAGAGAAGCGCAAGATATAATTGACCGTGGCTGGTCTCCCATCCATGTTCATTAGCAAGCCAATCGGATTAATCCAGATACACAATAAATATCCAATCTAGCATTACTCCCTTATTTTCATTTTGAAGAACCCCCCCCCCCATTTCCCCCTTTCCTTCTTTACCAGAGGGAGCTCTCGAGAACCACCTGATCTTGTACCCCCTTACATGCTCATTGGCCAGGCGAGAGCCCTGGGCTCAATTATCTCCGAGTTCAGAGTTCTCTCCCAGGAGAGCATGCCAAACCTGCTAATATTATTAAGCATTATCTTAGTGCGAACTCTTAAAATTTATGTTACTCAAACACACTATCTTTAAAGACACAGTCTGAGATATGCTCAAATACAAAACCACTATTAATTTAGCAAAGACCAACCATTGAAAATAACATATGCAAAATGTGTCTTTTGCTCACACTAAAACACTTGTTTCCTGTTTTTTATTATTAGGATGAACTGGAATGGGGCAAAGAAAACTGCATTCAGATCAAGCGAATTAGAGAAGTAAGCGCACTGCTCTCACACATTCAAGCTCTCATTTCCTACAAAATTTGCACAAGTCCTGTCTTATGTGCATGTGTGTTACAGGTGGCAGAGCTCTTTGAGGATCTAAAGAAGAGAGTGTCCAGATTTAACATGCACATCAGCAGCTCCTCAAACCCTACAGACTATACTAGTCTGCACAAACAGAGATTCATCTTGCAGGTATAGCCACACGCTGCAATACACAACTGTTCAGTAAGATTAAGTATGTATAAGTTTAGAATGTGGTGAGATCTCACAAGACTAAATCGTGACGAGATTTCTCATTGAGGTAAAAAGTTGTCTCATGAGTTGTGATGTTATGATGGAGTTTTCATTCAGCATGCGGAATTAAACTTCATTAAAACAACTCTCTCCTATCAGTCCTTCATACTCGCATTCAGGAGAGTTTATAACAGGGGCATGAAATGTTGCTGAATGAAAGTGAAACTGATGAACAATTAAAAACAAAATAGCAAAAATAACATGATTGCATACATTAAAAAAAAGAAAAAAAAGTTACATTTGTGGAAAGGAGTTTGATTTCTCGTGTGAAATTTTTCAGGGGAGAAATATTTTGCCGTGTTTGCATGTCCTTTATAGCAGTAAAACAACATTCATTACAAGTTGATTTAAATAAGCACAAATTGTTTTGAATTTTGTGATCATTTTTTTTTCTTCAGTTGAATAAAATATCTATTTTCCATTCATATATTAGCAAATATTTAAAATGATATATAAACATTATTTTCCATTCAAAAATAAAATGACATTCATTACAAGTATATAAAAAAAAGCATCTAAATAGTTTTGCATTTTATGATTTTATTTTTTCAGTTGAATAAACAATTTTCCGTTCTTGTATTTAATCATTCAAGATTTCTTAGTGTAAAAATCTCATCTTGTCTTGTGAACCCAGTCTCGTGTCTCATCTCGTCTTGTGCAGTAAGCGTCTGCACCTCTAGTATACATGTTTTTTGGTAAACAAGGAAGAATTAAATCGATCCAAAGTAAAATAAAAATTATATTGTTACGAATCAAATAAATGTTGTTCTTTGTATCTGCAAAGAAGCTTAAACACATATTATAGGTTGCAAAGAAATGTTAAGCAGCACAACTGTTTTCAGTATTGATAATTGAAGATAACAGTATTGCTTGAGCACCAACTCGCCATGCTAAAATTATTCAAACAAAAATCTTATTTCAAATCTCTTTGTCTTTGTGGATTAGGTGGTCATTGCGGGTGCATTATTCCCAAACTATTTCTCCCAGGGAGAAATTGATGAGCAGCTGGCATCCAAGGAACTTTCTGGAAACGATCCAAAGACCACAATTCTGGTACCAGTGTCTACTTGCAAGAGTTATATTTTGTCAGATGTGGTGCAGGGGACTGTATACACAATGCTAACAGCTTTGATTTGAGTACTATTGTACAAATCTCATTTGTTCGTTCCTGTCTTCACTGTTCTATTATAATATTAAAAGCAGTAGTTTCATATTTTTTCCTGTATTTATTATAAGGTGAATAATTACTGTTATTGTGAAGCAACATTTTCATATAAACATTGCTGAACATTGTTGAAATTTTATAAATTAGTTGGATTACACCATTTTTTTTATTGGCACAGGCATTTGAAGTTAATAGGTATTAAACTTTAGAACCCAAAAAGTAAAGCAGGACCTTGTTTCTGTAGTTAATTGACCAAGAATTTATAAGCATGTGTAGAGTTTGTCTCTAGTCTAACAAATTTTTTCTCTCTCAGATTCGCAATTTGCCTCCGTTTGCATTCCTCTGCTATAAGCAGCTGCAGTCACTGTTTCGTCAGTGTGGACAGGTCAAATCAATCGCTTTTGATGGATCGAGGTAACTTGAAAACAGAAACACAATGTATTTTATATTGAATAATAAACACAACTGCAACATTATATCTAAAAATTAAACAAAGTTGGAATTTTGTGTTTGAAATTTACAATATTGTTAATCTCAAAAATGGCAGATGTCAGAGTTTAAGTCAGAATTACAATGTTATCTTTCATCTTTGAGAGGAATAGTCAAAATTGTGACATAAGAAGTCAGAGTTACTTTTTGATTTTATTGCAGAGCGTATGTGGAGTTCTATCGCTCATGTGTGAGGGAGTCGGGTGTGTTACATGAGGTGTTATTGGCATTGCTGAGATCACGACACACTCCAGCACTCCACCTGCAGGTGCACCATGCAGATGAAGTGGAGTTCCATGCTAAAGGGAAGCCCATCGCCCACCTGCGTTACACAAGGTACCCACAAGTCCACACAAATCTGGACCAGAAATGTGCTGTTGTCTAACAGAAGTCTCTTTCAGGGTTAATGTGGATGTTCAGAGCCACACTGTGTCTCCTGTTGGAGTTCTGAGCAGCACTGTGAATCCAGAGAAACTTCCATCCAGCAGAGATTTCGTCATCAACATTACCGAGGTGAAAATACTAAACATTAAAGTCCTGTCAAATATGCTTAGCCACATGCCCTTCAACTATGAGTGAAAGATTAGGAGAAGCGCAAAAATAAAACCCACCCCATACTTAATATTTCATTTTATTTGGAAATTGTCACATGGAACTGCTTAAGAGGCGAAGACAAAAGGATTGGATCCAAGTGCATTTAATGATTGGATTGTTGTGCAGAAAAACAGGTGGTAAAACAAGGAACATTCAAAATAATCATACAGGCATAAGGTCAACACAAATCGGCCATCTAAATGCAAAGTATCACATGAACAAACAGAAATAAACCAAGAAACTAAGGCAAAGCTATGTAAACAACGCATGACACAAATTAAAGACCCAGTACTGAACTAATGTGTGCAGTGTGTATATAAAGTCCAAACAATTTTTGATGCCAGGTTTCAGCTGCGTGTGTTTGATTAGTGGAAAGTGGACACTGGTGTGTGTAGTGGCTTGTAGGGATTTGTAGTTCGTCACTGATTTGTAGTTCACCAGCAATCTTTCCAGGCATAGATCACTGGCAAACGTGACAGAAATGTCATTATACTAAAATACAAATCCACAGCAGCTTCTGGTTTATGCGGATGTAAATGTTTGTTTTAGAGAGTTTCAAAGGCTTTTAGAGAAATGTGGCCTACTTATGTAGGTGGATATTTTGCCTATGAGGTTGCAAAAAGCAACAAATAAAATAAAAATAAAATGCCACACGCCTGAGAGTACAAAAACATGCACAGTGTGGTGAAACATTTTGTAATGTAGTTAAAATGACTCTATAATGAAAAAAATCCTTGTACCGTTCAAGATATGAAATGGTTAAGAAATATTACAAACGAGCACAAAATCACACTCAGAAAAATCTCCCAAAGTATCTATACCTCCCTTTTTTCTAATTACATAATGCATCTTTTTGAAAAGCATGCACATCACTGAAGTGTTTGTTTGTAGGTGATCGATGTGGGCCATTTTTGGGGCTTTCAGACAGACGAGAACAATGTTGAGAAACAGTGTCAGTTAACAGCAGCACTAAACATGAGAGATCTGAGACCCTTGTCAGTTTCTCTCTATCCAAATCTGCTGTGTGTGGCACCTTTCAAAGATGGTCAGCAAATGGCGAAATACTTTAGAGCCAAAGTACTGCATATACTGGGCAGCAATGTAGAGGTAAACTCTGTTCAACTTCTCTTGTGTAAAACAAAACAATAATCTAACATAAATCTACATAACATTCACATATATGTGTTTGTGTATATAATATATGTGTTCGTTTGCATAAAGGTCTTTTTTGTGGATTTCGGTAACACCTCTGTGGTCCCGAGCAGCAGTCTGAGAGAGCTCCCATCTGACCTGATGACCCCAGCCTTTCAAGTATGTACATCTCCTCCTGATTCGAGTTCTCTTGTTTTATTTACATTTTTGAAGGGGGATTTCACACAAAGATGAAAAATTTAGGCATCATTTGCTCCCCCTGGTGGTCTTCTAGATCTGTATCCCTTTCTTTCTTTTTTCAGGGCTCAAGTTTGTTAAAGTTGTTTGGATTCTGATTGTTAGGCGTTTAAGATGAACCATTGAAAATCAATTAAAATATGTGACTATTCAGATTGGTTTGGTTGTCATATACAATTGGAAGGTGAACTGACTCTTTCATTTTAGCTTGTCTGCTCTTTCCTTCACATATTTGATATAGTAAGGCTAATAGTTTCACAAAATTAATCAGATTGTTTGATTTTTGCTTTAATTGTAAAATTGTTTAGTCTAATTTGGATTAAACCACGTTACATCTTTGTTTGGTTCTTAATTGAAATGCAGTGATGGCCACAAATTTTAAATGGAAAGATCACAGGCAAACCCTGACTTTATGTGAAGAGATTTCTTTAATTTGTGTAACTCATTTGATTTGAAGTTGGTTTTAAAATGTTAAATAATTTTTGGCCACTTTCCATCACTGTCTGAAGCTAAGCCCATACTTAAAGAGACTTATTGGTAAATATATATTCTATAATTAATTCCTATAATCTGGAACCCCTAGTGCAGTTAAAAACGAAATGGGAGGTTGAACTGGAGATAGATTTATGAAAAGACATGTGGAAATCCATTCTAGATAATATTCACTCGCCTTCAATTTTACGTTAGTCCAAAGTGAAACTAGCCAAATTTAAATCAAATATGGAGCCTAATTGTGACATGTAATATTGAGCCAGCTACACTATGTTGTTCAAAATTAAAGGATTTCTGGCAGCTAATATTTAAATTTCTCTCTGAAACATTAAATACCTATATAGAACCTGAGGCCGTAATTTCAATATTTGGTATCATACCACAGTCCTTAGGTTATAATAATATTAATATAAATGTGAATTCCTTTGCTACGCTTTTAGCTAGAAGGTTAATATTGCTCAAATGGAAGGAAAATTTTCCTCCAACCTTAAAGACCTTATTGAGCTTCTACACCACCTGACCTTAGAAAAAATACGATATACTGCAAGAGGTTGTACAGATATGTTTTTTTTCTCACTTGGCAACCTGTTCTAGATCAAATAAAGGTGAAAGACGCTAATTTTATTTTAGAGTAGAACCTTTCCTTGTTATTGTTTTATGATTTTATTTTTTCTTTAATTTTTTTATATAAGAGTTCAATATGTTTTAATATTATTTATTTGTATTTCATTGTAATTATTCATATATTTTGATAGAACCTAAATTTATATCTGCACGACGGGTTTTGTTTGTTTGTTGTGTAAAAATCAAAGAAAAAGTGAAAAGCTATTTGTACTACAGGTTTCATATCTAACATGTTCAATAAAAACACTTTTGAGGAAAAAATGATTTTTGTTACAGCATCAATTTCAATTTGACAAAGAATCATGCAGCAATAACTGTATAGTATCTTCCTTATAATAACTGCATAATGTCTTTTATCTCATTTTGTAAAAAAAGATTTTAGAACCTGTCATTTTAATAAAAATACAAATCAAGAAAGAACCAGCAGAAAAATGAAAAGTATTCAATACGAAATATGATCTTTGCTACTGTTGCTGATAAAGCTAAATATAAAAAGCTAACATCTGGTATAACGTGGCATATTTATTTTTAATTATTGACTCAACAATTCACACGTAACTTTGTTTCATTATACTGTAGGTGTATAATTTCTGAAAACCTATTCAGTGACGTAATTTTGATGGTTGTTATGCCTGTTGGTTACAAAATGTAATTGCTTTCACCGGTGTCAAGTTCCATTAAACTGTGATTTGAATCTTTACCATAAACATCAGTGTTTATATTGTAGCTATAAACTGTTCTCCTATTACTTCTGTGTTATTTAATTGTTTGTAACGAACTGAAAAAGTGTAAAAACTGAATCTCTCGATCAAATGCAGATTTGAATGCAGCGCTTGGAAGGATTAAAAAACATATGCAAATCATTATCATTTATCATCATGTTACGTGGGTTTGAATTGAGATCATGATCTTTTAATGTTTTTCATGCAGCTTTACACTGAATGCATTAATGTTGGCTAAAGAAACAGTGACAAAACACCTTAAATTAAAAACCTAAGGAAGCATTTAGGTCTCACCACAACTTTTTCCGTCATCGTTATATTTTACAGGGAAGCCAAAATGCTTTCATACACGTGATTTTAATGATGCGGGAGGCGATCTCTCTGCAATTGTTATAAATGTAGGATTAACCTACAAGTTCAAAAAAGTTATTAATCCGCGGGTCATGTGCATTCCGAACAGTGAATTGTGATCTGTACGGATCAACCGTGATCCGTTACACCCCTAATTTCTTTATCATCTGTTATTTTGGAAAAACTGTTGTGGCAGAGAATTCACTATTCTCATGTGTTTAAAGCATTTATTTAAATGTATAACAATCACCCTTGGTGTAAACCGATATGACTTTCATATATTCATGGATGAATTTCATGGCAGACCCCTTTAGCCAAATGTATGTCTAAATAAAAATTCAGTTGGTCTCATTTTGAGCTGATTCGTTTCAAGTTGTAGCAGATGATATGAATATATAATATCTTCAAACTTATTGACAATGGACATGAGCTGTTAATGTGTTTCATTGCAGGCGCAGGAGTTCTGCATCGCAGGGATGGCTCCGTCTGCCCAGTCCCTGATTCTGGGTGATCGCTGGAGCAGTCGGGCTCGTAACCGCTTTAAGACCCTCACAAGTGGTCGCTCCGCCATCGTCTCGCTCTACTCTATCCTGCATGGCGTCATGCGTGTTGACCTGCACATTTCCACTGAGACGGGTGACGTGAGTGTGGCTGATCTGCTGGTGCAGGAGGGTCATGCCTGCCACGCGCCTGAGAGCTTTGAGAGTCAGGTAACCATAGAAACACCATAGTTTGACAAGCTTTAGTGACACCATTGGTTTTATACTGTTTTGACCTTTTTTGGGAGGGTTGCTGAGGCCTGGCAACACAATTATAGCCCCGTGGCAGAATGTCTGGACTTCATTGTGGCTTTCATTCTCCAACCAAGGAGCTCTCTCTCTCTCTCTTCTCTCTTCTCTCTCTGTCTGTGTGTGTGTGAGAGAGGCAGCAAGTCTTTGGAATTATATTCTAAGAAGGGTCCAGTTTTTTTTCATTAACCAAGAAGCTAAATTTAACATTCACATTTTATAAACATGGTTTGTCTCTTTGTGCATCTGCAGCAGTCTCATGAGGTTCTGATATCTCTGTATGAAGATATGGCCAGTGGCAGATTCACCCCCAGTTTTGCTAGTGGTTCACTGAACAGCAGGATGGAGGAAGACAAGCAGCTCATCAACCAGCTCCTTTTGCACTTCTGTGCATCTGGCAGCAGCGCCCCCAAGTGCAAGGTATTGGCATAGCAGCATTTGATCAACCTTGCAGTTGTTTTTTTGATTATGGAAAGCTTATTTGTTACTAATGTGATCAAACTTCTCTTAATGTAGTCTCACAAGTGCAAATTGTTTTGCTTTTATACATGTTTAATCCAAAGCAGTTTTCAAATAAGGAACAAAAGCAATTGATCAGAGAATAATATTCGTAATACACAGTGAGGGGTGTATTGGACCATTAAATAAGACATTTCTAAAAGAAGTAATGTTACCCTACAAAAAAATTCTCTCTTTCCCTGCAGGCTGTAGTTCATGGTCCCAGCAGCCCACACAAGGTCAACTTTCACGGCATGAGTAGAGTCAGCAACTTCAGGTAAAAGCTTTTGCTGTCTCACAGATCAGATCGAACAGGTTTCCTTTCTGAATTTTATGGGTTTGGTTTGGTCTGCAGGTCTGTCAACATTGAAAGAGACAGTATTAACTGTGTAATGGTGAATGAGAAACCACAGGACTGGCATGAGAGGATGCTGGTGGCTGCAAGTGTGTCTCTCAGTGCCTCAGGTGAGCATACAATCACACATGATAATAATGGATTAGCTTTGTCAACGGAAATATTCTGTACTCTATGAACTGTAATTATTACAAAAATTGGTTTTAATAATGTTTCAAAATATACAATTTTTGCTGTATTTTTATTTAATAAATAGTTGCAGCATAAGAAACCTAAAAAAAAACAACAAATGAATATTGAATTACTTAAAAGGACAAAGCTTTCAGACAATTAAATGAATAATTTATTATATGACAGTGATGTATATCAGTTTAATACAGCTGGTAAGGATAGCAGTAGTACGGTAGCCCTAAATTTCATGTTGTTGTTCATGTGCAGGTTCTCGAATCTTGCTGAAGGAAACCTCTCTGATGCCTCACATCCATGGCCTTCCCTCCCTCGTGACGATGCTCTTCACCCCTGTCATGGAACTGCGGTAACATTTTTACGTCAGTCTTTAACGAACAAAATCACCTGTGGACTGGTTTATAAAATTTGCATAGAAACCTTCCTAAAAGGGAACATACACCAGAATTCCATTCATACTTCCACATTCATAATGTGTAGAACGTACTTTTCTAATGGCTGAGTAGTATGTTTAAATTTAATTGCAGTACCTACCGAGTAGTAGGCGGTTTCGGACGCAGCCATGGTCTCTGAGGAATGATATTCATTTAGTCTCATGAGTCACAATACTCAGTTCATGCCAGCTGTACATTTTCACAACCACAAGGTGTTAAAACTTGTGTAAAAATTTTTTTTACCTTAAAGGGCACATAGTTTACCCCTTTTTTAAGGTTTAATATTAATATGATGGTTCTTTTGAGTGTGCCAGTTTAGGTTCAGTTCAAAACACAGTTCAGATTTTTTTATTATTATGTGTTCAAAAGTGTTATTTTGGGGGCGTGTACACAGCTCGCTTTTTCAGGGGTGTTTTGCTTCACATGAAAATTTGTTTAAAATTCCCGCCCAACGTAACAAGGGGGCGGAGCCAAGACCTCCCCCACTCTGTGTTTGGCAACAGACAGGCAGACAGAGAGAAGCAACATGAGTGAGAGGACCAGCATTCAGCCGTACATGTACAACTCGGACACAGACCAAGCAGAGTACAAAATCATTTGTGTCTTTGTATAGTTTTAGAGCCAACTGTGTGCTAGTTTAAAGTTCCAAGCTTGTACACCGAGACTAATAACCACGCACGCTTAGAGCAATCATGTGGTGAATGTTGATCTTGTGTTGAGCCCAATGAGCCTTACATCTAAAAATAGAGCAAGGGTATTCCTTTAGTGACATCGCTTTGACTTACACGCTGAAAGTGGCAGACGTGAAATGACAAACTGAGGATATGGTGATGCACTCCTACATCAAATTGCGGTCGGTCTGAAAACCGCTCCAATTGGTCCACCGTTTTTTGTTTTTAAATTGGAAAAAAAAGCACTGGGTGTGTTTATATCACCCCAATATGACGGTCTATACACTGTACTTACACACGTCTGTCCAAACAGCTTGAAAAGTAGATTTTTCACCATAGGTGCCCTTTAAATGTTAAGTCATTAAATTGCAATCCACACTTATACCAGGGTGTCCGCGGGGTCTTAAAAAGTATTAAAAGTTGATAAATCAATTATGAGAAAATTAAGGCCCTTAAAAGGTATTACAAAGTCGTAATCCTGTTTTTTCGAGGTCTTAAATTTTGTTCAAGTGTTGTCCAAATTGTTTGACTCCAAAAAAGCACATATTTATTTTTCTCGAATGGTTCGGGCTGGGTGCGTCTGGCCAAGCTCCTCTGTCAGGGTGTGGTGTTGTCAAGTGTTGTGACTCTCTCCACATGTAGCGAAACCATAGAGCAGGGCTATTCAATTGGCGGCCCGCGAGGCAATTTGTTCCAGCCCTCCAAAAATGCTCTGCTTTTGTTGTGCTTTGAAATACATTATTTGAATGTGTGTAAATAAGCCACATTGTACAATGCACTGAAACTACTGTTATGTAGTTTCAAAATACAGTATATTAATAATTTAATGTAGAAAAATACAACGTGAGTGTCTTAAGGAGCAAAAATACAACATATGGACTCTTATATGCTGTTGTGTCATCACTCATATTGGAAGTCATATTTCTCCGGCCCCTCATTTGGGATGCTTTTCATGAACTGGCCCCCATGACAAACTAATTGAATAGCCCGGCCATAGAGCATGGGATAATCCAAGTTTGCATACTCCTGATTGGAGAAAGACAAGTTTAAACAGTGGCTAAAACCTATCGCTGAAAACAACCGTGTAATTTATTCTTTCAAGGTTTGTTTCTTCTGAGCGTATCTAAGTTCTGTTGCACGGTTGTGCTCCGTTTATTTAACTCCAATTGTTTATTAGCAACTGTTTATTAAGTTAAAGGTTTGATACTGATTAGAACTTGAAGTGGCGATGAGGTCTTAAAATATTCTGAGAAGATCTTTAAAAAGTCTTACAGTTTTGTTTTTTTTTAATTGTTTTGTCACAAATTTCAGAACCCTGATGTCAGTTTTCAAAACTCTAGACACAAAACTCTAAACAGTCACTACTTTTAACAAAGACTCTCCAGTGCTCAACTCTGCATGCTGCGTTCATTATCTTAAAAAAAAGTCTTGCATTTGCTGGATCATTGGTTCACATGATCCTTTTATCATACAAATACTTCAGGAACACAACTTTAAATCACCAGCACACAAGATCCACATCGTTTCAATAAACAATCTTTAACAATCATTAAATATTGTTGTTCAAAACATATGATACAGGTTCCATTATGGTTTATACATAAGTGTAGAGGGAACAGTACAGACAGTGGATACACTGAACTAATTTTATTCATTTCATCTTAATGTAGGGTTACTGTAATTTACAGGTCCCCATATAGAAAGATGATGTATGGCATGATATATGGCAATAATATGCAAATTACAACTGGATTTCACATACTGTATATAAAATGTCATAGTCAATAATCTGTCAAAATAGTGCATAAATCACTGTACATTTTTTTCAACCATATCATACATATATATATGTGTGTGTTTGTGTTCATTTACAGCCATATGGACACCTATACAAATTATAGGTAATATAGTTGTAGGGGTAAAAAATATAACATACTGTAATAGATAATATATTTACGTAACATATATGTACATATTTGTAATTCTAATAGTTGAAAAAAGGGCAATATTTTGACATGAATGACATTTTATATATGTAAAATTCATATGAACTATTATGTCACATGTGTAGTTTGCATATATTTCTATATATCAGATTTCTATTTTGGGATCTGTGTTTCCATTAGACTGGTGTTGTGGATTTGGTCACAGGATCTCCCCTACATCACAGTGGTGTTTTCATTTTCAATGTGAATCCATTGGTTTGCTGTGATTGGGCTTTCTTGCATACAGTACAGTAATGTCAAATATGAAAACAATGTCTGTAAATAAAAGTGGTACATGGAACGAGGAAACCATAAATATGGAATAAAGATGAAATCTATAGATAATGTCCAGTTGGGTCATCTTCTGTGGTAACTGATGCTATTTGATCTATCCTGAAACATTTATCATCCAAACATGTAATATTGTACATCAGTTTCCACCAAGCGGCAACCTCCCGTTCTCCCCCGGGAAGCCAATACGGAAGTACCTGAAACTGCAATTCATCGAAATTCCGCTAGTCCTGGCTCCATATGGAGCAAATTTCAATTGAGCCCACTGTTAGAATGGCCAACTTACCAGCAGAAAAAAAGGTGTTTACAGCCTGGTACAAAGAATGAATTTGGTTCATATAGCTAATATTACCCTCCATGACAACTGTGAGGGGGTGAATTTTTTTATAACTCATCTGTTTCCTTTATATTAGGTTATATTACGTTTGCATAATTAAGGGCGTGGCCACTTGAGTGACAGCTAGGTCTCGCTGGTCGCTGTCACTTTACCTCAGCTGACTCCGGCAGATTAGCCGCTGAATTCGGCATATACATCGTATTTTTGTTTTGTTTTATGTGGCTTTACACAGTCAGTTACCTTTTGGAATTATTTCTTACAATTATCAGATGATATGGGATGCTGTGTGCTCTTAATTGTGCTCACAAACCATTCACGTGGCCTCCGTTTCCCATGTGAGTAAAGTTATATACTTGTATACCATCTCTATAAATGTATTTGTTTTATTTCAGATCATTTATCATTTATAATTTTCATTAGAGCTGTAAAGCACTCCAGAATCTGACAGATTGATTAGCTGTAGATTCTAGAACAGTCATCTGAAGCGTTGTCATACAGTGTTATGCTGGATTTCATCAATAGTCTTGCATTTACTAACACAGACTATATCTGAAGTGTTTGGAAGTAATTCACATTTTCCTCCTGTAGAAAAACATCATAAGAATGCTTTAGTGGTTCAATGTATTACTACTGTGTTTTTAAAAGTCTAAACACTTAATTGATATAGAGTACAACCAAGCACATGTGGTCAGAACACAAACGAGTCGCATGTAATAAAGTATTAAGCGTTTTCCCAAAGTAAAGTCTGCCTAAGCCAGGTCTAAGCAAAGTGCCAGCAGAGTTGTAGCTTCTTTTGCAGTGTTCAGAAACCTATGGGTGACGTCACGGATACTACGTCCATATATTTTACAGTCTATGGTTTCCACGCATCAAGAGTAATGCTACAGTTATTTATCATTTTGAGTGCTTGTATCAGTTGATAATAACATGATGTAAAGTAAATGCATTCGCATTTATTTTAAATGTAATGTGTGGGTTGGACTTTGAAATGGGATCAATTTGATGTTTAATTGTATTATATTGAAAAGGTGATCTTAGTTCAGTGAACACAGCATCTTTGACTTGTGTGTGTTGTATCCAAGCATTTGAAAAAAAGAGTTGAGAGTTTTTCTAAAATGTGTGATTTTGGCAGTGGTTGTGAATTTTGTGTCTAGAGTTTTGAAAATTGACACCAGAGTTCTGAAATTTGTAGCAAAGTGATTGTAAAAAAACTGTAAAAAGGTATTGGAATTTCCTTTATGATTCCTGCATATATCCTGTATACATATGAATGTAAAAATCAGCATTTAATTGCATGCATACTTTCTTTGCAGTACAAATGAAGACAGGACCTGTTTTACTGGAGCTCTGTGTGGATTGGGCTGGAACTCCGTTTCCCAACAAGCATTGCTTCCTGAACATGATATTGAGATTGCATTTGATGTCAAGTTTGAAATTGAAGACATCACAGAGGTATGTTTTGGTGTGTGTGTATTTCTGTAATGTAGGCTGAGGATATTATTAGTGATGCAATGAAATAAACATTCTGGAAAGACACTAATATTTAAACACAATTTTAGAGTTGATTTGAATATTTTATCTCAAATGGTGTCAGAGTTTAATTGACGTTTACAATTTTTACATTAAAAGATATAAAAAAAAATGATAAAATAAATAAAGTGCTTATTACAAAAACAGAGTCTTGTGCAATATGCAGGATGTTTTTCGGAACATTTTGGTACTGGTTTTATTGTATCATTTCATATGGTTGAATTTTATTTAATTCATTCGTATGGTTGTTTTTTTTTTTTAATTGAGAAAATACGCCTTGTGCAACATAAATCTGACCTATTTTTGGCTCAAATTATAACAGGAGCCAAGAATTTAATTGGTTTGAAATCGAATGCTTATGAATGTCAAACATCAAATTAACTTTACCGCGGTTCAACAGCATGGTATGGAAACCTTATATACCTGCTAGACATGCGGATGATCCCCTCCCATACAGCTGGCATTGTATGGCTCAAAGATCCTTTGTAGTGTGCAATTTAACATAATTGCCTCTAGGAGTCACCAATGGAAATAAAACAAACACACACAAGAAATGCACGTACGCCAGACATGAAGTTGGCGTGGACCAACGCACATTCTCATGTTAATTTCAGCGTTAGTAAATCCAAACGTGAGTTTTTTTGTGCATATGCAGCGTTGATACATGAGGTCCACTGTCCTGCAGATTTGAGCTCCAACCCCAATCAGACACACCTGGGCTAGCTAATCAAGCTCTTACTAGGCTTTCTAGAAACATCATCGCAGGTGTGTTGAGGCAAGTTGGAACTAAAATCTGCAGGACATCTTTTTCCATCATGAATATATGAATGTAAAACAAGCATGTAGCTCTTTAGACATTAAAAAATTCTATATGTGGTTATATCTGTATGATGGGTGTGTGTCTGCATCTTGCACATGACTGAACAAAAAAACGCCACTTAATTTAAACTCTTAATCTCATAAATCATGGCAAAATATTGCGTTCAATTTAATCTATGCAGACTCATCTGGTTTCACGAGTGAGACAAATGTGTTTGTGATGTTGATGTATTTGTAGATAAATGCACTGAGGGGCACAGTGAACAGGCTTGTGTGTGACGGACCCAACGGCCTCCTAAACCTGAGCCAGGAGAAGATCAGCAGCCTTCAGGAGGAGGCTAGAGAGCGACTCGTCAGGTACTCCGTCCTTCATTTTGAGACTCTTCCTGACACACAAACATGTATCAAATGTTTGTGGATCTTTTTTCTTCAGACTGTTCATCAAAACTCCTTCCAGACCGGAGTGCACACCAGTGTACCATGACAAATTCAAGAAGTGGAACCTGGTAAGAGATCCTGAATTCTTCTTTCAGTAATCATGGTTTACTTTCCTAGAGTGAGTTCAGTGGGTTCTTCATTGTGTGCGTCATCAGGTGGATCGCTCTCAGCAGATGGAGATACAGGAGAAGGATGCTGGCAAATCCAAAGGTGTGCTGTTCCAGCTGCATCCCATCACCTTACTGAACATGTGAGGAACATCTGACAGATGCAGCATTGCAGGTTTTGTTAGTTTTCAGTATTATAAGCAGATGACAGATGTTTGAATGGTTGTAAATGTGCAGTGTTTTAGTTTTATCAGGCTTTTTTTTGTTACTTGAGTAAGAGAGTTTAAGTTGCATGATGCAGTGGTTGTCTGTAAAAAAAATCCAACTGTAGTTCTTTTTTTAAGAAATGCACTTAATTTTGTATGTTTCATTACAGTGTTTTAAGTTGAGCTATTCTTGCTGTAGTTTTATGTATACAGTAAACTCTTTGTGTTCAGATTACTTGACTTTTATTTCAAAAGTAGCTTTATTGTCTCTAACCTGGCTGAAATGTATATAGGATTATCATTTATATTAATATAATGTCAAATTTGAAAGAGATATTTCATGCATAAAGATTTCAGCATCTATCTCAGCAAAGTGATGTCTATCGGTCATCGGCAATGGATGCAGGCATCGTCTATCGACCCAACCCTAGGTCCAGGCCTGCTGTAAACACCCAAATTCCCTTGTAACATTTGCTTTTGTAAAGGCAATGCGATAAATAATGTTTTGCAAATATATATATATATATATATATATATATATATATATATATATATATATATATATATATATATATATATATATATTTTTTTTTTTTTTTTTTATTGCAAATATTTGAGTTTTTTTGCACTGCTTGATTTTTATTTGCACCTCTTTTTTTGTTCGTAAATTACATTTTTATTTCTCAAATTAAATTGGTTAAATACTTGAATTGCTCAATTATCTCCTAGCTCAGGGTTTTCTCCCGGGACATCATGCCAAACCTGCATTTAGTATCAAGCAATATCCAAGTGTAAACTCTTGAAAATAGTTCAAATAAATTTTGGCTCTGATTTATTTAGCAAACGGTATAGATGTTTTTGAACATATTACTCAAACCTGCATCACTTGAAACAGAGCCTGCAAATGAAGACAAAGTGAAGGCAGCCAACCCTCTTACATTAAGGAACATTTATTTTTCTCATTCGTCAATTAAATACAGAGTGCAAATAGTTAAAGACTTTAAAATAACCGAACACTGAACATCGTACAAAGTTGGACAGAGTTTTAGTACAGCTGGAGCTCTGCAGTCTGACCATCAGATGCCCTAAAGAAGGACCACAAAGCTTGTCTTTAAACACCTACACGTGTCCCTACAGTTTCTGCAAAAATGACAGTTACACATTTAGTAATAACATCTCCAAATTATCATTGTGCTCAAATACACAGAAAGGAACCGAAAGCAAGAAAGAAAAGAAATTCCACAATTCAACTTGATATTAATAAGTATGTCTGTACACAGAGCCACTCTACTGGTGACGGTGAATTAAGCGATTAATCGACATGGCAGCAGGAGATTATATGACAGGCATGATTTTTCATTTTTCGTGTAATGTTTTACAGCAGGAAATATGCACTGCAAAATAAAGCAGAGAGGAAGAGCACTGCAGAGATAACAAATATTTACTCAAGACTGGACTTCATGCACTTAAATCAGAAGCAATGGAAGGGAGAAACACTGTGTGTGTGCGTCCCTCTGGTATATCTATAGCTCTACAAATCGCCCACAAGGTGTCGTTTATGTGAATCTGTGTTAGCTATTTATGCAGGACTTCACCTGTGACTGGCAACGGATGGTGGGGGTCTTATCTGTGCCGTTGTACTAACATGACAATCTTTTTTTGTTGTTGTTGATGCTTTTTTTTTTACTTTTTTTTTTTTTTTGAGGCGCTGTATTGGCCACCTATGTAGTTGGGATCCTTCAGTGCTGGCAAAAGTTGTAGTTTTTACTGGCTATAGTGTTTACTTGTACAGAAGCGAAGAGTTTATTCCTTCTTTTTGGCCCCAGGAACCTTTTCTCTAATCCTGTAAAATAAACAGACAGTCGGGTTGGTTAATCTTGTGTTAAAAATTGAAATGTATTCACATTTATATAGGCCCAGGATGGTTTGTTTACTAGTAGTAATGCAGAACTCACTTTCCCATTATTGAGTTAACCTGGGTGCGCACCAGTCCTAAGTATTGATCAATCTGTGTCTGAAAGAGAGAAAAAAACAGGTGTGTGAGGAGACACAGCACAGATGTCAATAGTACCAATATTAAAGATGTATTCTCTGCTATAATTTTTTTACTACTTGTACTAATTTGTTTGGGGAAAAAAATCATAAAGTGAATATTTCACCACCACAATATTACTGACCTAAAAAGATGATACACATGTTAGAAAAAAAAAAACTTTACTAAACTCTTTATTTTTTTCAAATAATAGCATAGAATAGCACAGACTGCAATAGAAACTCTTGTATTTCAGTTGCCAGATGTCAAGAACTTAAATCCCCCAATGAGAGCTTAAAAATAAGATACCCAGAGTTTTATTTAATCTTTACAATCTGGCAACTATGATTAAATGTGACTTTGTGAAAGATATAATTTAATAAAACTAGTCCAAATAAACAAAACGGGTCAGGAAGACTAATTATGATACAAACTAAAAATGACATGATCTGACACATGGATGAGAGCAAGTCTAAATTAGAAAATGGCTGATAAAATTAACCAGCCTTGTTAAGCTCCTCCTTTTACAAAGTGAACTCCACTGATTGGTCAAACAGCTCGGTTTGTTGTGATCAGTGTATCAGAAACACATATTAGCACGTCAGGGGGCTGTTTCATAAAAGTCGTTTAAAAAAGCGGGGATTAAAGTCAACCTGACATCCACGCTTAAATTGGTTTCATAATAGCAAGTTGAAGATCATTTGATCTAACTAATCTGAGTTCAATTTAAATAATCTAGACAACTGCTCATGCACATTACTGTCGTGAGACCCTAAAGGTCGAGCATAGATTCATTGATTATGTAGTAGTTTGTATTTGTTTTGTTTGCAATAACTTGTTTCTATTTGAATGCAACATAGTTCTATTCTTAAAGATGTTTGGTGTGTGTGTGTGTGTATATTTATTTATTTACTATTAAGCGACTATAGAGTGTTACATTAAAATTAAGAGGTTAAGTGAATTAAAATGGCATCAAATTATGGCAGGTGAATGTTAACATAACTTTTGAGCATGAACTTAAGAGTTAACCTGCCCCGAATCAGGCTAGGTTCTCAGCATAAGTTGCCAGAGTTGGAACTATCATAAATTTGATTTATTAAACAGTATCCGCAATTAATAAACCTGACTTAACAAAATAAGCCTGACTTGTTTTCTAATCTTGTTTTATGGAACAGCCCGCTGAACTGTAGCTCTTCCTCAACACTTGCATACTCAGAGATATTGTAGGACAACATGAACCTTAGATAAACTGATTGATGAGGGAGAAACATTACCTGGTACTTCTCGTAAACCACTGGCACACTAAACATGGAAATCACCGCTAAAAAGAAAAAGACAAAGGAGAGACAGAGTCAGGCCAAATGAGCTGCATGATGTCATCTGATGACAGCTGTTTGAGGTTAGAACACCCTGACCTACAGCAGTCAGATCACAGACCTTCCTGACCAGGAATTTTGAGTGTGTACTTAAGATATGGATGGAAATCAGACCACAAACAACTAAACAATAGAAACTGCTGAACGTTGCTTAAACCATCATTTGTTTACTGAGAAATAGCTCTGATAAAGGAGAGAGTTTATTGAATTTTATTTAAAATTCCAAGATGTTTAGTACCTGTCTGCAACTACTAGTTTAGATCATTATAGTCAACTGATAAGTAACCAGATCAAAAATAATAGAATTTAAGAAGGTATTTTATTTGGATTTTGCCATAATGTGATAACTGCAAGGTAACATTCCACATTTTATGATGTCTTATATTTTTGAATAAATTACATCTTCTGTGTGTTAAAATACATTGTCATTTTATTCAAATATATATATATATATATATATATATATATATATATATATATATATATATATATATATATATATTTGATAAATGCAGCCTCAGTGAAGCATAAACTCTTAAATCGAACAACAACCCCAGTCTTTTTAATAGAAGTGAATGTTTGTTTTGTATTCTTACCCAGAATCAACAAGGTCAGGCCATTAAACAGAGCTCCAACATAGGTCAACAACCACATCAACACTGCAAACTAAACACACAGATATTTGGTGTCAGGGAACAGGTGCTTTTGTTGCCAAATTAATATTTCATTGCCAATTAGCTTCAAAAACCTTCAAAGGAACAGTCAGTAACATTTCCACTGTCTAAACAATATTATTAATACTAATATATCTTTAAAATAATGTACATCTGTCTTTGCAAAGAGATGAAGCTCAAAACCACTTCTCTATCAACCAGTGAAGTGAAATTGAGTGCACCTATTGACCATGTATGAGCCACTGGAACATCATTGGCTTGAGACTTCTGGTCTCATTTGCTTCCATTGATTTTTAGCTGAAAAAAACGCTTGTTAAGCTGCTTGTTGCAAATATTTTTTTCGTATTATTTATATTTTTATGTACTGTCATAATTGAAGAGAAGTAATTTGACTGTACTACAGTTCAAACTAATACAGTTTAAACTACAGTTTATTATTTCTAGTCATTCCCCTATAGGCTAATGAATCAGAATTTTTAACACATTAAAGTGCTTCCATATTGCAGAGTAAGGTCAATAAAAGCTACGTTTCCATCCACCTATTTTTATGCACATTTTGTATATGTGCATAAAAAAATCGGTTAATGGAAACGCCAAAATGCGCATGCATTTTTTTTTTTTGCATATTTTCAAAATTGATGCGCATAACGGAGTAGGATAAACTTGTATTCGATAAGAAACAATGGCCATAAGCTACGATGGAAACACTTTTTTTTAACAGAACAAATTCCAGTATGCGTCGTTAGGGTCGAAATGGATAAGGGGCTTAAGCCTGGTTTATACTTCTGCGTCAAGGGATTGTCGTGACTCATGATGCATGCAACGCGCGCAGCTGTGCATTCATACTTTTGCGTGCTGTTTCTGTTGCTCTGCTACAATACTTCCGAAACGCTAGTTGGCAGTGAGGTGTTTATGTTTCTCTGTGTCGAGTTTCTTCGCTGGTGTTTTGTTTTTTCTGAACGCTTCCTTAATGTACAAGTGGTTCAAACTCGCTCATTTTGAGGCGGGAACCGGCGGACGTGCAACAACTTTAACCATGAAGTAAACACAAAACAAAACTTTCCATCTGAAGCTCCTTCAAGGGACTCCACACTTGTAAACAATCGCTCCATCGGACTCATGCGTTTCTCGGTCCCGCCCACACTCATCAGCGCTACCAAGCCGACCAATCACAGAGCTTGTGCTACGCGTCGTTGCGACGTGTAGTTAAATTTTTTGAGAGGTGCGCGTCAGCGAGGGCTATGCGTCCATGCATAGGCCGCACCGTTGCATACGCGTGCGCTTGACGCAGAAGTATAAATCAGCCTTTAGCCCCAAAGAAGCCCCTCGCCACCCCCGCAACGCCACTGGTATTCACATTAAAAAAAGATTTTGTTATAAGAGATCATGTGATGATAAAAATGTGTGTGAATGGACAAGCCAGCAGGCTGACCACATTGCAAAACATCTGAAATGTTATTTTGGTTATTCTAAAACCCTTTCATAATTCCAAAAATGAGAATTATTATGCTCAAAACTAGAATATTGCATAAAAGATGTGCGAACAAAGTCACGTTTCCATCCAATGAGTCAAAGAGAATAAAATTGGCACAAGTTAACCAGGAAGTGCAGATTTTATTCTCTTTGACTCATTGGATGGAAACGTGACTTTATTCGCACATCTTTTATGCAATATTCCAGCTTTGCGCATAATAATTCTCATTTTTGGATGGAAACATAGCTATTGATACTAAAGATCTGCATCCAAAATGGCATATACTCATTTAGAATAAGCATTTACTGTATTGACCTTTTCCTACAATGCAGAAGTGTGCTCCGTCTTTTTTTTAGTTGGGAGAAATTATTATAAATAAAAAAACTGACAGAAAATGGTCAAACTACATGCTATACAAACAAATGTTCATGACTATATTATAATAAGACTATATCAGTTTGCAACATCAAGCACAAAACAAGCTGTTTTTAAGAGGAAGCGAATGAGAGCGGAAGTCCCAAGCCATAAAGATTCCAATGGCTGCGTCTGCTCATACGTCAAGAATAAGGTCAATAGTAGTGTAGTGTCCTTTTTTTATGCAACAATAGTCATGAGTTTGACAAAAATGTTCATGAGTGAAATGTTCGTAGCCATTTTCACCTTAATAGAGTCGACCAGATCTTGAACCAGGAACAGCCTGCGGAGCTCCTTCATGGTGGTGTTGATGTACAGCTGAGTCTTGTCCACATACTTACTGATCTGATCGGCAGAAAGAGAGATTTCCACCTCCAGATAGGACCTGAACAATGAGAGAAAGCCATATGAGTGGAAGGCCAATCTTTATTCAGAATCTACAAATAGAAAAGACACTGGACTAACTTGAAGGGATGGCCCTCGTCGGTTTTCTGCACTGCCTGCAGGACTGATTTGTAGACTCGGAAGCTGATGGTAGCGGAGAGGACAGCCAGAGCCAGATACGCAATAACACTCACCACGCTGAACTGGGTTAAAGAGAAGAGCAGCAGCAGCACACTGCCAAACACCAGTCCAGACTGCTTCAGATCCCGCCAGTGTACCAGATCCACCACTGAGGAGAGAGAGAGAGAGAAGAACATGATTAGAGCAAGAATCATGCTTCATTTAAACTAGAGTTCAATCAAGCGGTCAGTTCTCATCCTTACTGTGCAGAAATATTACCAAGAGATCCAAGAACTTGAGCTTTTCACTGTACTTTTTATTTAAAAAGTGCTCTGTAAATCATTATGAACTGTAGATATCTTATTTTACCATATTAGTATATTACTGATATCTTATATTACTGCTTAGTATTTACATTGTACATGGTCACATTTACAGTTCTAATAGGAACCTACTGGATGTGTGGATGAAAAGACTTCTACATTATACATTTAGCTTGTTTTCAGTTCTGTTTGAAAACAAAAAGGCAGAGTCATTTAAAGGTTGATTTCGGTTTCATACATAACTACACTACTGACTATATACAGTAGTCAACAATTGAAGTGGGTCGAAAAACAAAGACTAGAATTTGATGGAAGGTTTTGAACCACTTCAAATGTCGACTACTGTATAATGTCTCATTTTTGACTAAGGCCCAATTACAAATTCTGCCCGTTAGCCCTTCCCCTAGGGTAGGGGTGTCCCAATTCTCTTTAGCTTAAAGGCATAGGGCTAAAGGGAAGAGCTAGATACCCCTTAAAATGGAGAGATTTCAGGACCACACTCGAAACCAAGGGGTAAGAAAATTTCCCAGAATACACCTCCTTCCGGGTGCAGCTATGCTGCCATGGTAGCTGATCCACAAATTTGTTGTTTTTTTTGTCATTATTACAAATTTTTACAACAAACAAGCATATGTTTTAATATATTCATAACCGCATTCATGTTTTATTGTCATGCTTTAAAAAAAAAAAACGCTAAAATAAAAACCGCTAAATTTTGCTATCTATATTCCATAATAATAACTCCTGTAGAGCAGTCCCACATTGTCACTCTGACACTCAAATACCCTGCCAGAAAAATCTAGAGGCTGGGAATGAGCTTTTTACTGTGTCTGCTATAATGTTAATGTTGTTTTTTGTGTGTTTACATAGATGAATATGGCCACTGTGGAAATGCACAGTACAATAACGAGCTTATTTCCACATTATATCATTATGATAACATGATATATGCCTTCAGTGATTTCCTGAAGATAAATGCCAAAAAATAACACAACTGGAATACCTACAGCAGTCGTGATCTTCTGATCTCATATGAAGCAAGAGATTGATGACATGATGACGTGTACGGTACTGTAGTGGTGTCCTATTTGTTTAGGGGTAAATTTTGAAGCACTTCCCCTTCAAGGGCCAAGGGAAGGGGTAGGGGTACATAAATAGAATTGGGTTTGGGCCTAAATGTTCAGTTCACTTTTACTGCACATTTATAATTGTAATTATGAGGTTTTAGGAAGGCAATGGAAACAAGACTTTGAAGGATCATATTTAGTTTTCTGATTATAGCAATATATATTCTAAAATGTTGTTTTCACTTTTTTGATCTGGTAAATATAATTCTAAAACATTTAGTGTTATGTGTTCCATAGTAACATTTAAAACCTCACTTATTTATAAATCTGGCATTAAAGTGAATTCAATCAACACGCAATAGTTTTCACGATCACAATTTATCTAGAACTCATACAAAAATGGACCTGCTTTTACTTATAATATCACACACGCAAAAACCACACACTCAGGGCTCATGTAAATCCATTTTATTTTACAAACCGTAGAGAATAGGAGGTGTGATAGCTTAAGCTGTCCATAAAAACTCCAATATGCTCATCCACAGCTCGACACAAGATGTTTATTGTGTTTGAAATGGTTTTAAGGATGACAGAATTTGCATTGTTTGAGGATCATGCAGCACATGCATTTATGAAAATGACTACAGGCACATCTTCACAACATGGAGCTTATTTAGTGTAAAATATTTCACTGCAGGGCTTATAAAAAGCATGCTCACCATAGAAATCTCAACATTTCCCCCCCACAAATGTGACTTAAAAAAATCTAGGAGTCAGGTCTAAATTCTCATCAAATGTTTCTTGACTGTAGGAATCCAGCATTTTCCATTTGGAGAAAGTGTAACCTTGAGACTATCAGTTCACACCTGTCTACCTCTCACAGCACCGGTTATCAACTTATCTAACCCTAACCATCTGTGTGCACACACACTCTACTGGGTTAATTATTGCTGCTGGGTAAGACAGTACAAATAGTTCCATTATCAGAAGTGCTGAAATGTAATGAGCATTCAGAGTAATCTACAGTATAAACCTTCACCAAACCAACCAGCACTTAAAAATAGCAGTGAAACGGAAAGGTTGGACAAGCTTTAAAGTGCAGGTTTAGTTTTAGTATCTGATCAAATATATAAATGTAAAATAGAACAGATAATAGGCAAAACCTAGTTGACACATAACCTATCCTCCCTCTACTCTGGGGGATTGAAGTTGTTTCTGCAACACCATTATAGACTTGTACCATCTTAAGTTACAGGGTAAATCCCAGTGGATCAGTTTAATGTTAAGTGTCTTGCTCTGATCACCCCTTGCAGGGTTCAAACCTTTTAGTAACCAGCCCTGACATGCATCCAATAATTATCCAGACACAAGCTGTACAACTAGCGTTTAAACCAAATCAGCACCACTGTTTCCCTGTCAACTAACCAGTACAACATCACTGGGAAAGTGTTGGGCAGTCAGTCTATATACAATTAACAGATTAAAATGAACCACACTCAGAAACTAAGTATAACTTGTTATTATGGGCCAGAACTCAGCTATAAAGGATCTCCCACAGAAAGCCACAGCATATAATTGCTGTCAATGTGCATCTAAATGGCTTGCATTTACATCTACTACCAATCTGACAAACAGCATTTGCATATTTAGCATGTCCATACAGAGTGCTTACATTGGTGGATGCTGAAGTCACCCTAAACCACTAAGGGTTATCCTACTGGTGGTGGATGAGGAGATTCCCCCCAAAAATGTGTAAAGCACTATATAAATGTAAGGAATTATTATTATTATTATTATTATTATTATTAAAGGTACATTACAAAACAAATTTAGACAAGTTTGAAAAATATGCTTTGGCCACATGACAAGAGAAATGTGGTGACCCTCTATAATACAGGCCTGCCATGCATATGACAGCATTTTACTCACTGATTGTTAGTAATGGATTTCTTTAATTGATATTTAGTCATTTAGATCTTTAGTTAGATCTTTAATAATTGGATTATTTTAATGTTATCTGCAGGAGAAACTACTTTTCGATTACAAAGTACACCATTGTTGTGTAAACATAACCTTTGGTCTGATTTAAAGTTCAAGAATAATTTATAATTATCGGTTCTGAAAATGGCTATTTAATATTTTTAATAGAAACTATGAACTTAATTTTTTTTTATTCTTTGATGAATAGCAAGATTCAAAACATAAATCTTATTACAAGTATTTATTTACTTTGTGACCAGTTCATGTGGTCAAAGAAAACTTACACTACTAACAAACAAAGCACCAGTAGGGGAAACACTATTTCCTCTCCATATGCACCAGACACTTTCTTCTAAACACTCCATTTTACAAAGACGTAATAAGATAACAAATACTACTAATAAAATAAAAACAGAATAGATATCACTTTTGAAAAAGCACATTATACTAAATTATATTATTATTAAATCTAAATGAGATTTTTGTGCCTAATTCTTTTGGTCAAAGAAATATTGCACTACTAAAAAACAAACCCGCAGTGGGATATAATACTCCACTTAAGTATCATCCATAGAGGGAGAACATGCTTAATAAAGCTTGAAGCATCAGAATCGGTACTCTGTATTCGCTGATCACCATGACAAGGAATCAGTAATCGATATTGGCTGCAAAAATCCTGAACGAAGCATAACTATGTCACACATAGGCATGGGCCAGTATATGATTCTGATGGTATTGACCTTATTCTTCAATGCGGAAGTGCGCGCGTTTTTTTTCGATTGTTTTAGAACTTCCGATTCAGCTGCCTATGGGAGAAATGACTGGAAATAATAAATGGCAGAAAACGGTCAAACTACTTAATCTACAAACAAGTGTTTGCTTGACAATACAGACAAAGTAGAATATTATAATAAGAAAATATCAGTTTGCAACACCAAGCAGCAAAACGAGCTGTTTTTAACATCTAAAAAAGAATGTAAGTGAATGAGACCGGAAGTCTCGAGCCAAAATGATTCAAATGGCTGCGCCCACTCGTTCGCGGAGAATAAGGTGTATAGGAACCTTGGATAAAAATATCAGTTTACGGTATTGTGATTACTGCTTTAAAATATATTCTTTTTAAATGTCTGAGTAAAAATCAACAACTTTTTTTCCCCTTTGAACACAAAATATTTTATTTTGAGAAACATTTAAAGTATTTTGGAACAGTAACCATGTCAGGCTAAATAATTCAAATGAATCAATGACTTCTGCTGTCTTCACTAGTTTCAAAAACACTGATTTCATTACAATTTAAAACAGCTTTGGAAAAACCGCGGTACACCTTGAAAATGGTTACCGTCCCATGCCTAGACGCACACTTTTTATAAAGCTGCTTTAAATAAGCACTCTTGTGAAAAGCGCTATACAAATAAACTAGATTTGAATTGAGTTATAATATTTACACTATTCTATGCAAGTTCGTTCTAGTAATGATATGTCATAACCAAGCAGGTCTAATACCCATGTGCTGGTGGACATTTCAGGACTAGGCTTGCTTCTCTGACGGCTGCTGGATAAAACACATTCACCTTTCCATCTTTCTTTAAATATCACAAAGAAGAAATATAATTGTTAACTTGTTGCCATGAGAACCAGAAGATTGAGATCTCTGAGTCATCTCTTCAGTCTCTGTAGCAACCACGAGCCTCCTGTAGCAGATGTGTGTTCCCCTTTTATTTTTACACCTGTATTTTTACACCTCTGGTTGCAGCTTGGGATGAAACTGTTACACACACTAACAGGAGCTGGTTCGTCACACTCTAGCGTGTGCACGACATCTGTAGTCCCCTGTGTGAGTCTCCCATCGGTCCCGCAGGGCTAAATTTAGACAGGCAGAGCTTAGAGGAGGGCAGAAATATCGGCCATTTTTATCTCAAGATTTTTGCTTGAATCCAAGTGCACACTCTTTCATTGAGAGTTGCATACACTATCAGTAACTCAATTCTCATGGTCTCTCATCTATCATAGTGTTAACTGAAAAAAGCATAGCAATTGTATAAATATAAATAACTCTTTACACTCTGATAAATCCCTGCCTCTTTAAACAGAACAAGACTTTAAAACTGCAACGTTTACAGTCTTTCTCCTTCCATACACCTTTAATTATTGACTTAATGTACTCTACTATAACTACTACTACTACTAATAACACTAGTTAAAGGATATACAGTATCCTTGACATTAACACCGGTTCTAAAATCAAATACACACAACGACAACCACCGAAATTCAATTATCCATCAATGTTAGTGTTAACAGCATCATTATAGACACACTCCTGATTTCCTGATACCTGACTTTTGGTTCTAAAACACCAAAGCTACCAGAAGAGAGAGAAAGATACTGACCTGAACCACCCATGATTGCGGACAGCAAGAAAGAGAGAGAGAGAGACAGAGTGGGAACGCACACAAAAGGAGAGAGAGAGAGAAAGGCAGAGAATGAGAGGGAGGGGGACCGGCTCATACTACCATTGGCTAATAATGGACATACACACACCCACATACACTGCACACCGGGTGACAAATAGCCCAGACTAAAACAAAAACACACAATCAAACCAAAATCATGTGTGACCCATAAACAGAACCTAATTAATCCAGCTTGTTTCATGCGTCCGATGTGACAAGTGTGAAGAGTAAGATGAGAAAGAAAGGGGACAGCAGCAGTTGCTATAGATACTGTGCTCCAGTTTTCCTTACACACATTGCTTAGGGGGCCGGGGGCCAGCTTAAAATAAGAAGGTGGTGGTAGTGGGGGGGTAATTGTGTGCTGGTGTGGTGTTTAAATGTCGGAGGGTAATTATAGCATCAGAAATGCACATCCAGCTTGGCAGCAAGGCCGAAATGACACCCAACCAGTCACTTCCTAAGTGAAAGGTCATTGGCAAAGGCAATATAGGTAGAAACCAATGAAGTTTTGCAAGTAAAAATGCCATTAACTTGTGTCATATTGAACAATGACAAACCTTTAGTGAACTAAAAGGTGGTTAATTGATTGACCTCATTTTTAAGTAATTGTGTTTAACAGCAGAAACCCTCGTGAAAAACTGCATTACTCAAAATTCTGTGAGGAAAAACCCTTTAATGTCCACCTGTTTCTTTAAAGTTCTGCTCGATATTATCAAGACTGTCTCCCTGACTACATAATAATTTTGTTCATACATATTTGCAATAAATGAAACACTTACTAGGGCTGTGCGATTTGGGGAAAATATCTAATTGCAATTTATTTATTTTAACAGATTTGATTTGCGATTTAATTTTGTAGTCAAGCTTCAGCTCAATGGTGTATCTTAGCTTCTTACTGCTAAAATGCAGTGAGTGTTAATAAAAAAAGGAACTGAAAAGATATTATCTAACTCCAACTTTTACTCAGATTTGTTTATAAATATTCAGAAATGAAACACTCATTTTTCACTGGAGCATACAGTATTGAGTTATGGTGTTAGTTGCCTTCGTGATGTTTCTTCATATGGTGTAACAGCTGCAAACAACTCTGAAATTGTACCTTGCTGTTGCTTGCTACTAGATTGAGTGTCACTGGCAATACTTTTAGTTGACTTTTTAGCTAGACACTTTTCATATAGCCGTCTGCGGTGCTTTTATAGGTGCTGGTTGTTGTATTTCCTCGTGCTGTGACAACAATTCTGCGACAGCTTTTATAAATGACACGTTTTGTTCAGTGTCTGTGTTCCCATATTACCGACATGCTGTATTCTTTGATATGAATTTGTCTATTAATTCTTCTGAAGCGGCAGACGCCATCATCCCACTTGGCCGCACTTTCATGTTTGTTTGTTTTATTGTGGCTGTTCCGCATAATTCGGTTGCGCAATTCTGATTGGGCAAAACGAAAGTGTGGTCATTCAATTGGCTAGTAAGACTGTCATACACAGGCGGCAGTCACGCATTTGCTCTGGGTGGGAGAGATATAATACATATACATTTCATAGCACAGCCTCTTGAGAATTTACGATTGCGATTTCGATTTCGATTAATCGCACAGCCCTAACAGTATTACTGTATCTATAGACATACTTACATAATAATTTAGTTTTTCTCTATTGCATTTATTGTACTTGTCATTTGCAATTCTTTATGGCATTGTAGTACTTTACATTATTAACTATTTTTGTAGTTATTTTGTCCTTTTATCAAATATGTTTTATCCCTTGTGTGCTGTTGAGAATGTTTTCATCAACTCTGGGGTGATTTTGAGTCTTAATTTGACCAGAACGTTCTCTCTGTGTTTCAGCAAATGAAATTATTTTAGGTGGCAAATCGAAGTTTGACATGTATTTTAGGAAAATGCTTAGAAATTTTTTTTAAATTCAACACTCTGGGCAAATGTATTACCCTTTTGTTATGTTTGTGGCTGTTTTTGCCCCACTGACTTCCATTATAGTGATATTTTTAGATTGTGAAGCCATGACAATCCATTATTGTTGCTGGTTTTCCCTGTTGTTGGGTAATGGTAAAATTTGTAATTTTTAAAGTTGATCATCAGTTGATGATTAACAGTAAAAATCAAAATTTTTACCTCTTCCTAACAGGAGAAAACACCAACAATCAAGAATGCGTGATTATTTGGTGTCATGGCTTCGCAATCAAAAAATATCATAATGCAAGTCAATGGCGCAAAAACAGCCTCAAACATAATAAAAGGGAAGTCAATTTGAACAGTACACAAGGGTTAAAATCAAAGTTTGTAATGTTATCTTTTCCTAGATATGAATGTGAAAAATGCTTCCATAACAAGATCTCCTGAAAAATTGCTGATGTTTTTGGCCTACACGTTCTGTCTGATGGCTTAATAAAGGGAAATCTTGCTTATTAAGTCGAATTAGATTCTCCTGATCAGTCAGTGCCATGCCATGCTCTGAAACCTGGACCTGAAAAAGAGCACGTGTGAGACACTGCACACTATATTCCCATGAGACACATTGTCTCCCCCACCTTTTTAATATTGTATGCGCATTTCATTTAGCCTTAGGACACACTCACTTTGTCTGTCTTTGTGCAACCAACTACAACAAATAAAACAGAAATTTCTGTCATCATTTACTCACTCCTATATTGCAGAACACAAAAGATATTTTGAAGAATGTTGCTAATCAAACAGTTTTTGTTACCTTTGACTTGCATGTATGGACAAAATAAGCTGTAAGTTGTGTAAACAATGACCCAACATGCCATTTTTGCTTGAACAATCCCTTAAAAACAATTTAACATTGGCCAGTGTTCACCAATTAACTTCAAGGAAGCCGTTTTTCACATTTCTGTGCCAGTTTGACTTTTAATTAGGGTTGGTGCTAGCTTATTGGTTAACGATCTGGGCTGCTGACACAAAATCGTAAAAATAGGTGACCCAGGCGGCAGAGTATCTGTGATCACAATCCTGGTACTCATACAGTACATTTTGCTCCTAATCTCCATCACTGTACTATAAATCAATTTTATTAGAACAACACTGCACAAAAGACCAATTTTCCGAGTGCCAAAAGTGTAATAAAAACCAAAAGTGCTGCACACACAACTGTGGAAATGCCTGAACTCAACAGGATTGTAAGTGGACAGGATGTGCAGCCCCACCAAACAATACAAATATATTAAGATCTAAAGGGAATACATGTTCCTAATTATTGATTTAATGGTTGCGCATATTATGTGACAGGGAAGGGTGTGTCAAGCCAATCTTGGCAGAAAAGCACAGCTATTTATCTGATTCCCTGCTGGAAAATCCCTTCATAGATGCCTCTTTATATACAGTAGACACACAAATACTGCACCACTGCATTGTGCTCACGTTTCTGTTTTAAAATCGAGTAAACTGGACTCTAGCATCACAAATCACATGTATCCCTGGAAAATTGAACACTTCATGTCACATTTACTGTGCTTGGTTTTGTAAAGTGTAATCAGGAAAACTGTTTGTCTTGGGATTAAGAAGTATTGAAGTTTGAGAAGAATTTATTTAAATAATTATTTTGTTACTTAATTTAATTGAAAGATAGATAAATGCAAATAGATGAGTTAATAAATCATTGGCTTCAGGCCTGTGAGTGGATTTAAAAATGTATCACTGAATATTTATGTGTTGCTTTTTGCATGTCACTGTGAGCATGAGAATGCAGTTAGGGGTCTATACTCTAGAGACTTTGATATGAATCATCAAGAAACAAGAAATGACTTCATAGTGATGTCATATAGTCCTTCGGGGATCTGTGATGTCATTCAAATAACATAAATAGACAGACAAATTGCATACGAGTGAAAAGGTAAAATTGTATCATGACTTAAGCATATAATGCGAAGAAATAACTAGTTTACTGTATGAAAGATTAAAATGGTTTTAATACAGCTTTAGTTTTTCAGTGCATTAGGTAATGTCCTTTTTAATATTTTTTTTCCTGAGCAAAAATTATAACTGTCTTACATTACACATACAAAATTGCCATGTTTAAGGTCTGATTTCTTTAAAAATCAGCAATCTTCACTGCCTGACTGAGATATGATATAAAGTGGGTCTCAGACCGGACATGAAGCACTGCATTAAATTCCATTTCCCCCTGCCATGTCTTTAAAATATGACCATTTATTTTACCCCAGTATTTTCAATGGAGTTTCTGTGCTCGCCTGCTGATCCTTACAGCACTAGCGGTTACACTTTCATCTCGTTTTGTGCTTGAACAACTAAATGAATGTATAAGTATACTTAACTGATTTTATTTTAATTAAATTACAACATTGATGCTGTAAATGGAACCTTATGAAATTGAAAATAGTCACATTAAGCCTTCACCGAAAGTTTATCATTGCCTGAAAAACAATAGCTGTGCATATACATTGTCACACACACATCATGACCTAAAGATTGCTTATTCTTTCATAAAGTAATAAGTGTTTGTTGTCCATTTCTTATAAATGTTACACTGAATGACTATTTTGACTATAGAAACATAAATAGTTCATATTTTAACATCACGTTTGTAATTTTTGTGTATTTTGATGCAAACTCCAAAACTGGATGCCTTGCTTTTGACCTATATATTAGTGAAAAATTTTTAGGCACTGAAGTATCATAGAAAACCTGATGTTTGCTTCTTTTTCATTAGTGTGTGTAACCAATCACTTACCAATCAACATAAAATGACATAGCAATCACTTAGAATACCCTAGCAACAATCTAGAGAATGTTGACATGCCAAGTGTTTTGTTTCAGCTTCAAACAACTATGCACTATCGCTATACTATAACTATACACTATCGCTATACAAACACTGATTGCCAACACTTGCACAACGCAGTATCTACAAATGGAGTCCCTCTGAACTCACATTATCTGTGTGAACGTTTATATAAAATAGGCTATTTTTCGTCTTTATTTTTTTTTAATAGTCTTTCCTTCCTCCTCCACCCTCTCCGTGTTTTCCTCTCCAGGTATCATGGATGCCTGTTGAGAATGATGTAATCACAATGGGTGTGACCTGGTTGCTATAGAAACAGCCTCATCCAGCGCTGCTGTAACCGCGATTGATCATAAAACAGGCTGAACTCTGCACAATGGCAACCGGAGCCCAATCTACCGAATCCGGCGAGGTTACATAGATATCAGCTTTAGTATGAACCAGACAGACCACCTGCCGGCCCTCATCCCAAAACAGCTGCCTCTCCTCTATTCTCTTTGTCCCAGCAGCGCAGAGACCGATGGGATGCTAAGGCGTCGCGTTAAATGCAAAACACGTTAAAAATACACCGCATAAAACGCCCAAAACAACGTGTTGTCGTATTTTACAAATAAAAATAAAAATATATATACCCTGCCCTCTCCAGCTGCTCCAGGTGCACTCTTTCTTCCCTTTATCCATGTCTGTCGCCTTCTCTCACTGCTGACGTCTGTTTCCTTTCCCTTTCGCTGGTCGTATGTCTTTCAGAGACCCACTATCTCACACGTCCGAACGGCATGAATGGCCAGAAATTAGAATAGAGAGCAGAGACAGAGATGATACTGCTGCTTAACGAGGAAAAGGGCAGATAAGACGGAAAGAGAAAGAGAGAGGAGAGGAGCCGCTCTGTTGGATGAAACGGTAAACACTGCAGCCTCCACCGCAGAGCCAGAGAGCGGACCGTACCATATGCAGAGCCCGAGGGGTGCTGGTGATGATGATGGAGGAGTCAGATCAAAGAGGCCACACCCAACCTAACAAAGCTTATGCATAAACATGAGCATGGTCATGTGACCTCAGTGGCATTGTTGTCGGATCAAAAAGGGTGGAGTCTGATTTATTTTCTTTCTATTCACAAACAGTGACTTTAACAACACTGCAGACGAACTTAATCGGCATTATAACAGTAATCGGCATTATAACAAAGAAATAAAAAATTGTATTATTAATTGAAACATTATGATTTGTTTAAAAAGAATAGTGTAATAAAACTAATACCATAAATTAATAATGGTTAAATTAATCATAATTTTCTGAATGCCTCAGATAACTTAATTTAATAAAACAGTGTATACCTGGGTGTCATTTTTGAACACTTCACAATTCCTTCATAAGTTCTATATAAAGATCATATTGAACATAATTGACAATAAATAAATATCGACTGTTAAGCAGGGATCCCAGAGGGGCTGGAGAAGTGCTTGTTGTGGGTCAGTGGAAATAATTGGAGAACAATATTTTAAAATAAATGTTCCTTTCTGGCATCAGTGGTTCCATAAGACATTTTTTATTGATAAATCAAGAACAACTAGGAATAATTTCATCCCACAAAAGGTTCATTACTGCTGAAAATGGTCCTTTAGATTATGAAAAGTCTTTGCACTGTGAAAAAAATATATTATTGGAAGAATTTTTACTAAAAGGTTCTTTATGGATACAAAATAGGACTCTTTCATGTCATCACCATGAAACCAACCCCATTGAAATGTATGTTTATTATAATTGGTGAATCAAAACAGATGTCACTGCAGCATATTTATGAACAGGCCACATTAAGACATGCTAAACAAATTGTATGTGACTGACCACATGTTCTGCATACCGAGTATGAGGATACTCGGTATGCAAAAACTTACCAAACTTTTTCTTATGAAGAGCCAAAAACCAAACTTGATTGAGGTTGGCGGGCCAAAGGTAATTATACTAAACTGTATTATATGAAAGTTTCCAAAAGTAAATTCCTAATGTATTATTATTTAAAATTAAATTAAATAAACTTCTTACGATAAAAACATAAAAATCCCATTTAGAACACTATAGCTGCGTCCCAAATGGCACACTACACTAAGCAATTATGCACTATGTACTTATGCACTTACACACTAAACAGCATATTATATGTATGTAGTGTTGTCCCAAATGGCACACTGTCTTTTTTACTAAGTGGAAATTCAAACCGTTTCCCTGATGACGTTTGACGGTTGTCAAATCAGTGAAATAAATGACCAAAGTACCAAATAATACCTGCCATGAGTATGGACCGCATTCACCATCAGGAGGCGCTATAATCACTGTCTTTTGGGGAATTTTGCTTTCACAATCCAAAATAAATAAAATTATCTAACATGTGCGCCTGATAGCTCCGTCCCTTCCGCAGCAGAACTGAGCAAAGCAGCGGGCGTTGAGTGTGTGAAGTGTCCATCATTACGCACTTCATTTTACCGGCTGAATGATTGCATCATCCGGGTAATTAAAGTGCACTTATTATTTTTAGAGTTTTCAGTGTGAATGCACTACTTACACTATTTATACTACAAAATGGCGTAGAATAGTGCATAAGTATGCGATTTGGGATGTAGCTAGTGTCTTGTGCTTTGTCCGCTATCCATCAAGTAACAGTATTTACATTTTAACATTTAAAAAAATCTGAAACATTTAATTTCAGTTTGCTTTTTTTGTAGCTCAACAATTAACCAACAACAAAAAGTTATGTTAAATTGTATTGACCATCTCTGTTTTGCCCCAACCTTCCCCATCATTCTCGATCTCTTCTCAAGTGGGGTGGCCAAATAAAAGGTTACCTTGCTTTAGATTGAATAGATACAAAAACTATTTTTATTTGTGAGCATTAAGCTAATAAATAGTGGTGGCTTAGATCAAGCGTTTTATTTTTTGTCTATTTATGTGTAGAAATAGAGGTGTGTATGTAATTTTTTGGGCGTGGGAGTATAGATTTATTTATTTATATACTAATCTGTTTTTGTATGTTTGTATTGTTTTGTCTATGTATGTGATGACTGCAGCTGAAGGCAAGAGCCCAAGACAAATTTCCCTAACTGGGACAATAAAGTCTTATCTTACCTTAAAAAACTTACCTTTTTTCTCAATAACTGTAACGGTACATTTGCTTTTTGTTGTTGACATTATTATGCTTTATTTTGTTTTTTTCTAATCAGTTTTGTACATTAGATGTACGTTTTAGTTACTACTTCAAAACATCGATTTATCTATGACTTTATGAACTACGGTAGTTTACTGTAAAATTCAGACTTTTTTGTACAGTTTCTACAGTATTTTTAATTGTATTTTGAGGTTAGGTTACTTTGTACTAAAAGGTAGATTTGAACGAGTCAAGAGTCCTCGTTCATGACATAATGACATACAAAAACGTACAGTACACAACATCTCCGTCAGTCAATCTGTCGAAGGATTAGTTCAGAATAAACATTTCTTGGTCATCTACTCAGCTCCTTGTCATCAAAGATGGTTTTCATTTTTTCTTCAGTCGAAAACATGCTGGATTTTTCTCCCATATAGTGGACTTCTATGGTGGAGCTTCAAAAGGTTCTATGGTCATTTGCATTGAGCGGTACACTAAAAAAAATTAAGAACGCTGTAACCTGTAACCTGGTTAACTGTAACCAGGTTAACAGTAAGTTTCCTTAATATATACGGTGAATAACTGTACATTTAACTGTCCATGTGTTTTTTGTTGACATTATTATGCTTTTATTTAGTTTTTTCTCATCAGTTTCGTATATTTGATGCACATTTTAGTTTTGTTTTTGTCTGTGTAACAAATATACAATGTTAGATATTACTTCTTCAAAATATTGTTTATTATCACTGTAATGAATGAAATACGGTAGTTTACTGTAAATTCAGACAGTTTGTAGTTATTTTTAATGTTATTTTAAGGTTAGGTTACATTGTACCAAAAGGTAGATTTATTGAGCAGTCAAGAGTCTGAATTCATGACACACACAAAACATACACATCTCCTTCAGTTAATCTGTTGAAGGATTAGTTCAGAATTAAACATTTTTGATCGTTTACTCAGCCCCTTGTCATCACACATGTTTTTTTTACTTTTTATTTTTAAGATTGCGGCATATGGAGCTCTAAAAAATAAATGTCATTATTAACTACTTTAATAAAGATATTATTTAAAAGAATCAAGCTTTTGTTATGACAAACAAACACCAGTGTCAAATTAGATTTAAATAATAATTTTAACAACTGAAATACAAAATATGATGCAGATAAATAAACTATTAAAGAAGCCAATACAAACTGCATAAAATGAATAGAATAAATCTGTGAATAAGACAGTGCTATAATGAATAGGAATTTAATTATGGTAAAGAAACTAATAATTTACAAACAATTTCAGCCCATTTACATTATTAACTTTTCACAGTATAAATTCAAGAAACTTAAGAAACTATACAGACGACATTCACTTAGGACAGGCCCAAAGCCAGAGGGGTTGGGTTCGAAAGACCCACCTCTCACTGACAATCTTATTTAGACTGCTATGCCATCATAATAGTGAAAATAACCCATCGAAACCATAAAATTAAAAATAATTTAAATACAAATGTTGTTTCTCATTAATTTTCAAATGTACTTTTTTTTACAAGATAGGCTAGAGAAATTGTGAAGCTCTACATTATTATTATTATTATTTGTTTTTATTCAAATGGCCAAATTCTGACGGGGTAAAGTTGAATGTGCAGGCCAGTTTGTTATTTATAATTTGCATAATAAATGACAATAATCTTGTTTTAATTTAAAACTGATTCTTTTTTTCTAATGATATATAATGTTATGAAGTTGTTATTTTAAAAATGAGTATTTTTTTCATATTTCTTTATTCTAAATCTAGGAAATATATTTGGTACATCTAACGTGTAGTTACGATGACCATCCGACAAGATAGTGTTCCATTCAGCTTAAAATAGTGTTTAAAATGTATTTAAATCTCATAATTAAGAGAACATGAGGTGTATAACTGCAAAAAGGTCCACTTTTTGATAAAAAAGAGCCCCCTCTTTCATCAAGCTGGCTATGGACCTGTGTGGTCCCTTTAACTAGGATGATCATATTTAGGGGTTCAGGTCATCTAAAAAATTGAAAACCTCAACATACAGTCTGTACATCATCAAGATGTACACATTTAAATGTTCAACACATTTAAAAGGCCTTTCATGTTTTATGCATCAGTAAGTGAGTATACAACTGGCATTCAGCGATTTCTGTCTCTGCTACTCATTTTCATCATCATCTTCTGTTTCCAACATCATCTTCCCTCAAAGGGCTCACCACGGCAACAGCTTAAGCTCCCTGGCTCCCTTGTTACTATGGAAACAGGCTGGTCTGCGCTGATCCAGATTGTCTTAGAATTGCAGAGTAATGAAAGCAGAACTCACAATGCTTTAAAATCACTATATTCAAACATACAATGAAGATATATTTCAAACACTGGATATATCTGTGTGTTCTGATGCAAAATATCAATATAATAAAAATAAAGCCTTGTTACGTAAATCTGCGGTCTCTATCGCCCTCTGGAGGTAAACTGATGAAAAGGCGTTGACCTCTTTTTTTCTAGCATTCCAGAACCTTCATTCAACAATGCATGGTGAAATGTAATACAACCCACAACACACACACACACGAATATAAGTCTTTTAAAAAACTCTCTGTAAATCTATAGCTGCCCAAAGGGTCGTAATATAAGGCACAAATGAATACCACATGAAAATATATAATCTCAACTGATGTTCCTTCAGACAAACAAAACAAGAGAATCTTGCTAGTAGCATCACATGTGCACAAACTGCCCTATTTTACAAGAGAATTACGTAAAAAAAATTCTAGAGACAACAATTTGATTCAAGATATGTTCAATTGTTCATTCCTCCCATGCTGTCACGATTTTATGTCATAAATGTGCATATAATGAGTTGCTATCTAATTATGGGGATTGTTTAGCCTATGTGAACAAAAGAAGTATGTCTTACTTTAAATGTACAGCCATGACTTAAAACCTCAATTTTCAAAAATATGACCTACTGTATGCTAAAGTATAACTGAGCTGTGATATCTTCAGTGTTAGTCACAATTGATTGAGTTTTTATTGTGTAGTTATGTAAATCAGACATAATGTAGTTGCTGAAATGCACCACTAGAGGGAGATTAAATCTTTAATTCAGCCTCAGCTGACCTCAGAACAGAGTGGATCTGTCTGTGTTGTTGTTCCTGGTCAGACAATGACCTCACGATCAGCTTGATAGTATGAAGGCACGTTACAATGGAAATCATTTCATGTCAGCTTCCAAATGACCATACATATCTAGCTGAGAATAAATTCAAGTGAGCTTTAGTCAAAAACTGTCCTTTTTTAATTCCTACAATGCATATTTATGGCTAGAAATTTAAACATTTATCAGTTTATTTGACCATATGTTCATATCTCTGGTGACCCATGCCCTTTTCAGGGCACGGTTAAAACTGCCTGCAAATATTCGAGTTTAGGAGTAGTTAGCTACAAGTATCTCAGCTACCATAGATCTATACGCTAGATGTTGCATACGGACCCTGAGTATGTGTCAATAGCGCCACCACGTTTGTACAGGGCTCCCAGGACAAACGTCAATCAGCCGCTCTAGCTAACCGCAAAGCCAATGTGAAGATGCTGGACTTTAGCGCTGTGTACGGGTGTAGTAACGAGCAAACAAAGAAAACAAAGCACAAAGCCCTCACATTTCATAGGTAAGACAAAGTTTTTTTACGTTTTTATATGTTAAGAACTTTTGTGCTAAACAAGTAACGTTACTGATTATATAATATAGTCATTTACTGCCTTCACCATAAGGCAAAGTAGCACCAACTCACATTAAATACAAGGCTTATGCTAGTTTTGTTGAATAAAATAAGCAAACAAAGTAAATGAAATATGACAACAAGATGCTGCGGTGTCAGAAACTTGTATTAACAAATTGTATTGCTTGTATTAACAAATTGCTCCCTCCATTAGAATGAGAAGTGCACATAAACACACACTCTTTGTCGGCAGTGCCTGTGCGCTTACTTATCCATCGATGTAGAAGTGATGTAAAATTATAACTTTCATATTTAAAAAAAAAATTCCATACTGACCACCAGGAAAACTCCTGATTATAGATAGATGTATATATATGTGTATATCTCTGGCTCTGGATGGCCACAGTCCTTCACTGCACCTTGGTCCCACATTCATTTCAAAGGAGCGATTCTCTGTACTAAAATGGCAGCTCTACTGACGCATTCCTTCCAATAGACAACAATAGCATAGGCGACATCTAATGTAAATATCTATGCTCAGCTACTTGCTTAGCTACATTTTTTAAAACCTTGACAATAGCAAAATAACTTTGACACTATTTGCAGTAGCTCAGCTACTTATGATACAATGTAGCTTTTTCAGTAGCTAAATACTTTTTCCAGCGAGTAGTGACTAGCTTGACAACAGCTACATAAAGTGTGTGAATTATATATTGACGACTAGGGGGGTCAACTTTTTCGGTAATGTTAGCTTGTGTAATACATGCTTCAGTGAATCAAATGTATGTATCTAAATTACATATAATTTGTTAATAAAAATATACTTAGGTTTTCAGTGTATTGTGGGATAGGCTATTTAGTGTATTCTGACCTGATAAGCTATTTCGGCTTACTTTAGGTCAAACTATACAAACTACGCATCTTATTTGACTTTACTTTTAGGCTTTATGTAGAAACAAACACCTATTTTATGAGAAATCAGTCTTGTGAACTCTTACAGTGTCTTTTGGTGCTCTAAATCTGCCGATTTCAGACTGTTGAATAACTTTTTTCTCGCATAGACTGGTATGATTATGCATTCACAATGGTATGAACCGTTATAGGGGTGGTCAAATGGATATCTATTATTTTAATTATTAACATTAATATTTAAAACACAGATCAGAGTGGGCCCCCCATACATCTTGTTTTGACATCCTTCAGGAGTGATCAAGCCTTAATTAGGGGGGTCAATCCCCAAACCCCCCTGTAATTCGCACCCTGGCTGTTTTCGTGAACCTGCAATGCTCTATAAAGCTGCGGTTACACTGGACTTTTCTCCCCATAGACTTTTCTCCCCATGTGCACGCAAATGCATCAGATCGGAAACGCAAAGCTCGTGCGACAAGTTTGCAGTTCGCTGTGTTGCAAAGTTCAAGCTTGGAGAATTCTGACCTACGAAATCGCATCACTTGACTGCGTGAGACCAATCAAGGATGAAACATCACCTCTCTTGAAAGAAATGTAAAATATGGACCAATCACTTGCTTTTTTAAACATCTAATCATCTTGCTTAATCCTGCCCCTTTTCGCAACGCCGTACGACAGAATTTCACATGCTCAAACTCTAGTGTGACCGCAGCTTAAATCAGTTTTTGTTGTTGAGAAACTGCTACCGTGTGCTTAATCTAAGTTAATTATTTTGTTACTGCAATGTTACATTTGTTACATTTTTGTACTTTGACTCCCAACAGTCTGACAACTTTCAATAGTCTGTAATAAATCATTAAGCTTTAAACATTAAAGTGTATTACACTGTTTTATTTGTTTTAAGAACTAAATATTTTACTTAAAATTAGCATTTATTCACATTTTTGTAATATATAATTCTTTGTAAAAAAGACAAAAGTAGCTTCAACATAACTAGCTGCTTTTATGAAGTATCTTTTTTAGAGTGTAGTTAGACATTAGCTTGTGCTTATCAAGCCATATTTTTCTGAGTATCTTCCTCAACACTGGCATCAGCAAAAACCCCCTAACCTTCACATCCTGCAGATCACCAGATCAATCGCATGGTAGTAGTTTTTAACCAATAGAGGGCGCTATGAGCTACAAAGATTACTCAGTTGCGACTTTGGAAATAATGACGAATGACCCTGGACAAGAAAGAGGTGCACTTTTACCCTCAGTATGAAAACAGACCCGTTATCATTTTTTAAGGTTGATACTTTTTACAATGCATGTTTTTATGTGTTATATAAAAAGGTCTGAACGGAGTGTGGGATTGTTTACACTCGATTTCTGGAATGTTCTACGAGCTAAAGCTAGATGAAAGAGCAATCTGATCATATATTGAAAGAACCATTAACATTTGCTAAATAAATAATATGCAAGATTAGGAACAGTCAAGATTAATTTAAAAATGGATGAAAATTAAATAACATTGGGAAAACTTGTAATTAATTTTAAATCCAAAGCTTAAAATGTTAAGTCGATAGTTGAAAATGTCAACAATATTTGTTAAAGTTGTATCATTTATTTATTTATTTGTTTATTTATTTATTATTTTGTTGTATTTTGTGATGTCATATTTTGATCTTTTTTGCATCTTTTAATAACATGTATTATTTTTCATTAAGATTTTATTCATACTATATTAATAAAAGTGCACGGTAATCAAAAAATGGAATTATACAAATAACATTGTCCTCATTTTTTTAAATGATTCACATCTTAGATTCAAATTATATTTTGACCACTGTACTCAAGAATCTGGAGTTCGCACTAAACCATAAACATATGCTGCTTTCAGAATAGATTAAGGCATCTTAGTTGACGTGTTGTTACACAAATGCTGGATGTTCTTCACTACCTTACATAAAGGCAGCGGTTTTATATTTCTGGACAAAGCAATTGTCTTTCAAGCTATCCTCCATTGATTCAAACCAGTATAACATAAGCAGGCTTCATAAATCACCAGCTGTGACAATAATCTCTTCAACATTGCATGATCTGAGCTTTGTAGAACTGCGTGACTACACATTCAAAGAGTCACTATCTGATAAGTTAGATGATCAATGAGCTTAATTACTAGTCAAATCCAGGACAGTGTCAGAAAAAAGCATTTTCAAATTCATCCATATCGTAAATTGCTCAAGGAGATTTTGGGGATCAGGCATTCATTGGCTGTGTTTGATTTACATAACAGTCCTTAGCCTGTAAATCTGGCTACACAGACAACAGATCTGGCCCAGAGAAATTTTGCTATGTGGGTTTATATCAGCATCACATTAAATACACACTGAAAAAACTCACATTCTCTAAATAGTTGCATTTGCAGCATATTGGACCTTTTGGCTGGCATGACAATTTTGCTTAATGGAAAATCGAAACTGGAAAATTTTGGATCGACGTCACGGTAGCTCAGTGGTGAGGAACTGTCACCTCACAGCAAGAACGTCGCTAGTTCAAGTCCCGGCTGGGTCAGTTGCCGTTTTTGTGTGGAGTGTGCATGTTCTGCTCTTGTTCGCGTAGGTGTTCTTCAGGTGCTCCCGTTTCCCCCACAGTCCAAATACATGCACTATAGGTGAATTGAATAAGCTAAATTGGCCGTAGTGTATGCATGTGTATGCGAGAGTGTATAGGTGTTCCTAGTGCTGGGTTGCAGCTGGAAGGGCATCACTGCGTAAAACATACGTTGGAAAAGTTAGCGGTTCATTACGCTGTGGCGACTCCTGATTAATAAACGGACTTAGCTGAAGGAAAATGAATGAAATGACTTACTTGTTGCAGTAAAGTTGCTATACTGCATCATATAATCACTTCTTCTTTGTACGAAATATGTCAGAGATGCCATGTGGTGATAAACAGGAGATGAGCTGGTACTGTTGCATCATCACTTCATCAGTTCATGACACTCTCCACCTCTCACCACAGCTGTCAGTAGATGCTCCCTGTCACAGCACTCATGTTAGCTGCTCTCCAAATCTGCGGTATTCCAGAATCTTAATGTTTTGACAAGGCCCCTCATTGCCAATTACAATATTATTCACCCCCCCCCCCCCCTTTATCGACTAAGATGTTTTCTCTGAAGTTTTTCCCTGCATTTATATATTAAGTAAAGGGACCAGTGTTGGGCCAAAGTTACTTTTAGAAAGTAATGCATTACAATATTGAGTTACTCCGCAAAAAAGTGACTAGTAGGGTTACTTAGTTTCTTTTTATAGTAAGTAATGCATTATAGTACTTTTGAGTTACTTTTGAATAGCTTTTTCTGACCTGGCGGAGGCTTGATCTCTTTCATAACTTGCATTTTTTTCCTATTTTTTTTAATTAGCTCTGCAATTAACAACACACTGTACAACCTTCATTTACCTCTAAAATACTTTATTCCTGCATTCTCTCATTGAGTGCGGGATTCAATGTGATTGAGTGGGTAACACAATCGCCTCACAGCAAGAAGGTCGCTGGTTTGAGCCTTGGCATTTCTGTGTGGAGTTTGCATGTTCTCCCTGTGTTCACGTGGGTTTCCTCCGGATGTTCCGCTTTTCCTCCACAGTCCAAAGACATGCGCTATAGGTGAATAGGGTAAGCTAAAATTGGCCGTAGTGTATGTGTGTGATTGAGTGTGTATGGGTGTTTCCCAGTGATGGGTTGCAGATGAAAGGGCATCCGCTGCGTAAAATATATGCTGAATAAGTTGGCGGTTCATTCCGCTGTGGCGACCCCAAATTAATAAAGCGACTAAGCTGAAAAGAAAATGAATGAATGATCAGATGCCTTCTTTACCATTGTTTTCTCACCACTCATGTTTTGTATGTTTACAGTATTATGTTATAACTAAGGCCAGACAGAATCTGCGGACATTTTTGCTATTTTTGAGCAGACTTTGTTAAAACTCTGTGGATTTATGCAGAATGATTTTGGTAGTATCATAACTAAAACCTTAATATATGAAACAAAAAGTAATACCTTTTTAACTTGTATTTCATGTTTACAATGCAAATCCAATTAGATCCATTTTATATGGTAAACAAAGCAAGTCTCTCATGTATCTACTAAAAGACAGAAAATATTACTTTACAAACTATATTGCAAATAAATCCTATAAATATTTTCATATTAGTCAATAATATTACTGAAATTAATTTAAAAACTGAATAAATATAAATTTACACACATTTACACACATTTAAGTAAATAAACAAAATCAATGATGGGCTAAAAATTTGTGGAATTCTGCAGAATTCTGTGCGCGCAGATTCTGTTTTATAACATGCAGCATATATTTACATATTTCACTAATATTTACTCTCAATAGAGTGAACATTTATAAATGATTAATATCTGATTGAAAAAACACTGCTTAAATAAAACTATCTAGCTGATGCTCTAAAGCAGTCCTGCTTAAATAAACTACCCAGCTTAAATAAACCACTGCTTAAATAAAACTATCTAGCTGTTGCTGTAAAAGCAGTCCTCGATACAGAGCAATGTTAGTATCCAAAATTAAATTTGTGCCTAAGCTGTAGAAAAGCAATGTGCTGTGCATACTACATGTATTTTCTCACAGAAGTATTCATATTTATCATGTGAATATTCAATATTAAATGTTTATTATGCCTTTTTATTATCTTTATTTACATTTATATTATATATATATAAAAAGAAAGAAAAAATATATATATATATTTTTTCTTTTCTTTAAAGACAATATTACTTTGTAATGTCACTAATATGTAAATATGCAAATGCATAATGTTATAAAATTTCCTTTTGTTGGCTTATTATGCATAGAAAATACATATTTGTTGACAAAATAAAAAAAAGTTTATTTTAAATCACACAAACTGACAGATGTCTTATTTTTTAGTAGGTGGTTTGAGTTAAATCAGCAAGAATCATTCTTACAGATCTAAAACCATTATTTATGTTTTAAATGTACAATAAAAGCATAAGTTTTAAAGAGCCCCTATTATGGGTTTTTGAAAATGAGCTTCCATGCAATGTGTAACACAGCACTAAGCGAATGAAAACATGCAGCTGAGTTTTAAATCTGAAAGTGCACCATGTTTAAAACTATTGATTCTTTAATGAAATAGTCGACTCAGAGTCAAATAAACGAATTGAGTTGGGTATGGATCATTTGCCTGAATGCGTCAACGTCGACACAGTACTTCATCAAATATGTAGTACCGGATCTTGTAAAATGTGAATGCGCGTTTTCTTTCAGACACTAGCGGAGCGAGGGGGATCACAGGAGTGATCATGAAACAAAGATGACAATCACTGTTAGATGAAGATTCAGCTGTGGGGAATAAAGGGTTAAAGTTCATTTTCACAACAACACCACAGTATAGCCAACCTAGTGCTGTGTTTGTTCCTGTCACCTTTCTGATTTTTTAAAACAATAACCTACGCTGCAGTGCGGGAATCGCCGGCCGATTGCTATTGAAGGAGCAGCAGACACTATCATGTATGGGAATTCGTCAGACTTTGACTAGGACTTTGTCAGTTCATATAGACCAGTTGCTTCTTCCTCGCTATCATAACATGTAAGTGTGGTTAAAATTGTTGGCTCATTTTCTGTCGTTTCCAAATTATGCACGTAATTGTGTGTTGTAAGTTTTAATCGCCATGCGGCTTGTAATCACTTATCTTTTATAGATCAATGCTTGTACTGTATCTGTATGAGGCTATTCATTTATTGCGCCCAAAATCATGTTGAAAATGCGACACATGCTTCTTCCTTTACCGATTAAAGTGCGTTTCTGAACTTACGATCCTCTGCCGTTTGTCTTTGCTATGGCCACTGTCAGCTGTTCCTACACGTGTGCGGCGCTGTCAATTTTCAAAATAGTTCAAATTTTGCCACAGTGTGGATTAATACTAAATGTGTGTCGTTGTTATTACTTAGGGTTAGGTTTAAGAGTAGAGTAAAATGCTGGTGTTTAATTGCATTGCTTTAATGCACTCCTGCACTGGGCTTTCACATACTCTCTGCTACTTCATAGCCGTGGTGGGCATTTCTCTGTCTCGTGCTGAACGCAGTCGACCAATCACAACAGACTGGGACATTGTTTTTTTGACATTGTTGTTGGAGACCCCACAAACCAAAATATGACCTTTTTACAATGCAAAATATGGGCTTTTAAATCATTTACACAGCATAGTTTTGCACATTTAACCCATTTCTAAAAGTTTTCAGGCCAGCAACACAAGGTTGTCATGTAATGAATGGCTAAAATGCATAAACAGTTACTACCAGCTGTATTTTCACATAAATAACATGTGATTTAATGTTTTTATTTTTTACCAGTAAGAATAACAAAATGATAGGAGGAAGAACAACTGAAGAACCTCTTACCTTTCTGTCTGCTGAAGCCATGGAGTAGCAAGGACAGATCAGCCTCTTTCTCTGTGCTGGAACTAACAATACTGCTTTTGCTTTTACTCTCCTTCTCCTGACTGGGCTGCTGCTCCGGAGTCACTGTAGACGTTCCCATTACTGCGGGCCTGGGTTTGGTGGACCAGCTTTCCTCTGGTTGTGGCTTGGGCTTCTCAACTGGTGCTGCTTTCTCCTTTTCCTTCTCCTTTTCTTTCTCCGGTTCTCTCTGAGCGCTGACGACTCTGGGTTCAGTGAATGGAGAGGAAGAGACGCTAGAGGTCGTGATGGGCTTTGAAGACATGTTGTCTTTGATCAGAGGGGAAGATGGTTCTGGTGGTTTAGGCGCAGAATATTCCTGCTCCCTCTTGGGACTTTCCTCCGAAGCTGATTCAATTAGCAGGTCGCTATCGAGCTCTGCTTCCCTTTCCTCTCTTAGCAGACTGTAAAGTGGTGGGTTACTGGACTGACCGAAGCCCATCTTGGTTCCCCCAGATAGATCGAATGGGTTACTAGCACTGACCTTGTTGGTTTGTGGCTTGTCAAATGGGTTACTAGCTTTTTCAGTGGCAGATGTGTAACTGGGCGGCTCAAACGGGTTGCTTGTTGGACTGAATCCCCCCTTTGCAGGCGGGGGTCTTAGGTGTCAGGTCATGTATTGGTGAATCTAAATCTTCAGCCACTTGTTCAATTTCTGAATCTCCAGACTCATCTTCACTGCCTTGAAGGTCTTGAGCCCATGGGGATGAGGGCTTGGCTGAGGTCTTGATATCGTGGGTTGGAGCAGGGTTGGGATGAGAGCTGATGCTGCTTGAATCTTGGGTGGAGCTCATAGACTTCATTCCTGCAGGCTGGAACAGCACATCAGATGGAGACTCTCGACCTGGACAAAAAAGAGTTAGAGAAATGTATAAACTGTAGGTATTTAAAAAGATAAACAATGACATTCTCTATTAATTATACACGTCCTCATGTTGTTCCAAAGCACATTTGTTCGTATTCAGACCACAAATTAGTATTTTAGGTCAAATCTGAGAGCTCCCCTTATCATCCATAGACAGCAAGTTTGCCGATTCATTTAAAGTCCAGAAAGGTTCCAAAAAACATCTTCAAATCAAACCATATGCCTTCAGATGTTAATATTGTTCGCAATAAAGTGAAGTATATTTATAAACTAATTTCGAGAGGATCACATGCTTCTGATTGCTTGCGGCTGGGTCCCGCATTATCCAAATTATGATTCACAATCAGATGATTCCTAAGCCATGATAAATACCCTAAGTTCCATATAACAGCCATCTTCGTTTCGGAAGAATCCCCTCTTTCACCCCTACTCCTCCTCCTTTCTTAGATGTGTGGTTAGCACTGTTTGCCTCACAGCAAGGAAGTCACTTGCTTCTAGTCTTTACCAAGCCAGCCGACGTTTCTCTGTCGAGTTTACACGTTCTCCTTGTGCTCAGGTGAGTTTCCCCCAGGTTCCCCGGTTTTCTCCCACCATCCAAAAACATGCAACTAAAGTTAATTGACTAATCTAAATCGGCACCATAGACATGCTCCTAGTAAGTAGTTATCTCTTAAGAGCAATCACTATCTGTTCATTAGCCACTACAGCAGGGGAGTTCTCGAGATCTACCTGAGCTCAAACTCTCCTCTCGCCTTGCAAACAGGAGGGAGCCCCGAGCTTGAGGATCTTATGAGCTCAGGGCTCTCTCCTAGCACAGAACGCCAAACAAGCTTTATAATCAATCATCAGCTAAGTGTGAACTCTTGAAACAAAAATAACAACTTTTTACAACAGTTTTTTCTCCTCAGTGTCAGTATATTGTGCGTATGTGAGCGCTGTGCACTGATGTAACCCCCCCGAATGACTGCATGTGATTTCCTCTGGTTAAAACAAAGCACAGAGGTACATCAGATGTAATACGTCAGAGGCACGGCCAAGCATGACAACTTGATAAACGTGCACCCTATACTGACACTTATGAGAAGAAACTTGTATGAAGTAGGACTACATGATATTGGCAATATTTTATTTTTCTGTGATAATTATTGCAATATAAAAGTTTGAATAGAAAGCTCTGACGTTTTTCTGGGGAGTCTAACAGTATTCGGGTAAACAAATTAAATATTCACAATGGCAAACAACATCTGCACAGATTAATTAGCTTGTTAAGGAAAACCCCCACTTGGATTATTATTTCTGAAAACAAGACAATATTTTTTGCTGGTCTAGATAATGCTTCTCCATTTAAGATAGTCTTGTTTCTAGTACAAATATCTAAATAAGAAAAGCATTTTGGCAGTGCACAGTCACAGGCCTTAAAAACGTTCACTCTATTGTGGTTAAACTTTGCAGTCTTTCTACAAATCACATGTTCGGTGGCTCCTGGTCAACTATAATTGAGACTCAACGTTGCATATCCTGCGATGTGTTAATTAGGGATGTGCACATTCTGATATTGATGCTGAAACGATATATTGTGCATCCCTAGTATAAAGTTGTAATTGCTGTTTTATGAGAACACAAAAGTACTCTCACAGCTAGATAATATTCTCAATAAACCACTGAAGGCATATTGCCAGTTTTAGTATTTTGGGGGGTATTTATGGAGGATGAGGGAGCTCTCAAGTTTCACCTAAAATATCATACCTTGTGTTCTGAAAGTAAACAATAGTCTCAGGGGTTTTGAACAGCATGAGAGTGTGTAATTAATTACAGAGCTTTAATTTGAAGGTGAACTAACACTTTAGACTCAATTATATGTAACGTCACACTATTTTGCATAGTTTGCTGACAAAAATGCCAAAATATTAAATGATTAGAGGGAATTAGATGCAAGACCATAACTTATCCTATCCATTAGCTTATAATCTACACTGCCTGGTTCATTTGTGTACATCTACAATCTACTTCACCTTTAAATTGGGGGTTTGCTAGCTTAATTGAACTGAATTCAGATGTTAAATAGAATGTAGATTATGAAAAGGCATTCTCATTTCAATTCATGATGGTGCGCAAGCAGGTGCATCACAAGTGGGTGGGATCTACCTGTAGGGGAGTGGTTAGGGGAGTGGTTAGCTGACGACGCTGCGCTGTCATCCTCTGGTTCTGACAGTGTTACCGTGGGAAGACCCTGCTGTCCAAGACTGAGCACGCTGTCTCTCTCAGACACTCCCCCTTGTGGAGACACTCTCACTGGCTGACTTGCAGTGCTGTGGGACTCTGTTGTTACTGTGATCTTCACAGGACTGGCACTTTGCGGCGTTTCCATCCTGCGATATGACCGGAAATCTGCCATTTCTTCATCCGAAGGATCCTCAACGTATGGAAATGTGTGCTGCCCACCGGCTGATCCCGTACTTGTCTTCACCTCTGTGTCTTCAGATCCGAGCGGACTCTTCTCCAAATAGCGACCTAGATCAAAGGGATCATGGCTGGATTCTTTACTTCCCTTTTCTTCAATCTTAGGCTTGAAATCCTGGATGTCATCTTCATCCTCATCGTCATCTTCGTCATCTTCCTCATCTCCATATCCAGACACGGGAGGTTGCTGCTTGTTTTTAGCATTGCCCATACTCCCGAAATCACAAAGGTCCCCCCCCATGTCCATGTAGCTGTAATGGTCACTTTTGTGCGAGCCCTGCAGGGTCGTCTGATGGTCTGAGGGGTCGCCTGGGGTCATGCCGATGCCGGAGTCGGTTCCGGTGGGTGCAGGCGGAGAACGGTTGCCCTCGGAAGAGAAGAGAGAGGCTCCGTCATTGAAAGGGTTGGAAGAGGACTTTGAGGAAAGGAGAGAGGTGTACAGATCACCCTCTCCAGGCGATGACTTCATAAACATTTCAGATAGAGAGTCACCTAGAGAGAAGGAGAAAAGGAGAAATTGTGTCATTAGTAACTGAAATCGAATCATTAAGTTTACCTGCTGCCTTAAAATACGAGTTAATCAAACTAAACATCTGAATTCAACTTGAAGCTAACCTTTCTTTCAACTTACACACACACAATAGTCAAGACAATGCATTACTTCTGAAAACATATACACTTGACTTTACAATCCATCTTGAGACAAGGGCATTTAAGAAATAACTTAATGTGGGTATAATGTATTAGAGCATATCTGCAAAGATTTTTCATGAATGTGTTTTTCTGCTGATGCACATAAAATATTTCAAAAGAATAGCAAATCAAATTGCCAAATGGCTATTTAACATCAAATATCCCAGAAGAACATTTGATAAAGTAATTAAAGCACATAGACATCCATAAGGTCTCTCAGTGCAGCCTGCAGCTAGCTCACCATGCATTCACACAGGGCTTCAGCGTCAACACTTGACCGAGGGCGTGTTGGGGCTGACACGATCGTCATAGCAGCGTCAGCCAATGAAATTAATGTGCAATCGGCTACTGTCTGAGCTGGGTTATTTGCATAAATCAAACTGATTGGCTGACACTTCTGTTGGCGCTTGAAAAGTTGAGAAATCCCCAACTTTTGCAGCAAGCAATGCACCCACAATTCAATTCGGCAACACTTGACGTCACCCATCAAAGTGAATAGAAAGCGTTGACGCCATGTGAATGGAGCGTCACATGGTCGCCCACTGAAGCTGAGCAGGGCTGCGCCCGGTCAGTACCTGAATGGGAGACCACATGGAAAAGCCAGATTGCTTGCCAGAAGTGGTGTTAGTGAGGCCAGCTGAGGGTGCTTAACCTGCGGTCTGTGTATGTCCTTATGCCCCTAGATATTTATGGGGACTCTATACTGCTCAGTGAGTGTCGTCTGTGAGCTCTCTGTGGTCGTTAAAAATCCCAGAATGTCCTTTGAAAAAGAGTAGGGGTTTAACCCCGGCATCCTGGCCAAATATGCACACTGGCCTCTGTCCATTATGGCCTCCTAACCATCCCCATATCATAACTGGCTTCATCTCTCTGTCTCCTCTCCACCAATCAGCTGGTGTGTTGTGTGCTGTCTGGCGCAATATGGCTGCTGTTGCGTCATCCAGGTGGATGCTGCACACTGGTGGTGGATGAGGAGATTCCCCCCATTGTGTAAAGCATTTTCAGTGTCTAGAAAAGCGCTATATAAATGTAAGGAATAATTATTATTATTACTATTATACAAAAACAGCAGAAACCCTGCAGAGACTGTGCAGAGGTCAGATTTACTACATTGAGTGCATATGCAGTATAATATATGAAGTGAAGACAAAGGCAGTTTTACAAAGAGATAATGGACAAAGGACAGAGAGTAGAAAGAATCTGCACAGAGAAACCACACTGATGTTTTTCCAGAAGTACTGTAAATCTGATTCCCACTAGACTGAGAGGAAGAGCAGATAGAAAAGGCAAAGCCCTCAGAGACAGCTGGAAACATCTGCTCATCTCTGTAAAATCATTCAAGTTTTAAGAGGATTAATGATGGCTGGACAATGAACCCTATGACTGTTACATCTCCAATAACAAGTGCACACTTAGGTTTAATTCCCATCAGCTGGTGCTAAAATTACAGTGGGTAATAAGATCATAATCGTCCAATGGCAGTTTGGGCAAGGTTCTGATTTCAAATCTTCAAGACCAAACACGCTTGCAGTCTAGAAGTAGATAGCTATCTTTTTAGCAGTATACTGTTTAGTTGTAAACAAACAAAAAAAAAATAAATAAAGTATGAGGTAAAACATGACATTATGAATATATATATTTTAAAAAAAAGTTCGAAATAACAGAAATTTATGTTTGGTAAATGAAATAAAGCTGAAGAAGAAAAATATAAAATGAAAAACATAAGATGAAATAAAAGATAGATGTTATTGGCAACTAGCTGAATTTCTAAAACTCAAAATAAAGTATTATAAATACTGTACAAATAAAATAATAAACCACAAATTAGAAAAAGTTACAGTTAGAAACCACTTTTTTGGTACTGAATTAAATGTAAGTACAGTTGTTGAACTCTAGTACTTTAGGAATTCCTTCATTTTTATTTGTGTGCTAAATGTGTAAATAGCAGATACATTTGCAATGTGTTTTGTGTATTGGCAACACTAAACAGAAGTAAATCAGAAATATATGAGATAAATGAAGGATCCCTCTTCCTCTGTTTTAAAGGGCACCTATTTTACATCTTTTACAAGATTTAAGATAAGCCTTTGGAGTCTCCAGAATGTGTCTGTAAAGATTTAGCTCAAAACACGCATCAGATTATTTATTATAGTCTCCAGAATATTCTAATTTTGGTGTCTGAGTACATTGTAGCTATTTTTGTAGCCTGTGGCTTTAAATGCAAATGAGCAGCTTCTCCCCGCCCACTGTTCCCACGTGTGTGTGTATGCTTCTCATCATGCATTACAGCAAATAAACAGCCGTGAGTGATAGAGACAGACTCGGATGAAGCTGAAAAACAGCTCATTAGTCAAAAATACCAAGTACGTTTATTTGATGTATTTGTGGTGGAGATTATTCAAGTCTTTCTGAAATGAGATCTCACACAAATGCCGTTTACAGTACACCCACAGACACACAAATATGCGCGCTTACTGACACCATGTGGCTGTGGTGATTATAACAGTTAAGAATTACATAGTGATTTTACTCTCTTTATTACAAACATGCTCTGTTTTAGAAACCTTTTAGACGTATAAAACATCTAAAAATCACAGAGAGTTGTAACAAATATTTAAATCCCAGTTTATTTGCAAAAAAAGTTCTGTGGACATGTGTGTACATGTTATTATAGAAACATGGCACCTGTCAATCAATTCAGTGGGCGGGGAAAACCGCACTCCTATGTCACGTTGCGGTGGGCCTCAAAATCACTGGGATTTGGGTCCTATTTTAACGTCAGGAAATTTTTTTAAAAAGTGAGACTTTATTTCACTCCAATATGACCGTGTACACACTATACACACACACAGTTTTGTCCAGACAGCTCACAAAAGTTGATTTTCATCATAGGTGCCCTTTTCATTTATATAAATATTCATTTATAGACATTTTAGGTTCTAAATGGGACCAACATGTGTACAATTGAAACTAATAAAATCTTTTTTTTGTCTATGTTGTTTCATGGGTGCACCTGAATTGAGTACAGCATACTAAATGGACTACTTCAGCCATATCTTTATATAGTAAAAAGCATGCTATTCTGAATTCAGCCGGTGACTGGATTATGTCATTTGCTGTGCTGGGAGTAGGCGGTCACCGCTGAGCTCTTTTGGCACGATTTACATTTCCATGGTAACAGCAACTGCTCTGATTGGTCCAGAATTATGGGGAGTGTATTTCCTAACCCACAATTCATCATTTACATCATTAAAAGTGACTAGGGTATCATTGTGTCCTTCAGAAGAAAAAGTCATACAGTATGTGAATACACAATCAGCTTTCTTGAATAACTTTGACTCATGCGCCTCCATTTAAAAATCATTTAAATCTTGGTAGGTCTGTCTTGAACGATCAATACAATCAATTTCTCTATGGAGACCCTTGGTGTTGTGTTCTGTCCGAGTGGTCCTTTTATGCCGAGCGCCTTTGGCTGCAAGCGACAGAAAGAATGCTCTTTTCACATTCGCCCAGCACTGTTTGTTGATCTCACTCTGCCTCTCTCTCTTATGCCCGGGTGACTTTGTGAATGCAGACAGACAGTCCGCACTAACATTTCCCCCTCGTCTAGGCCTTTCCCCTCAGTGTATTAGACAGACACACAGAGAACGAGAGAGACAACTAGGGGGAGAGAGAGACAGTAGGAAGTGGATTATGCTGGACATATTGATGTGTGAGTGATGTTACTGATGGGTCAAAAGGATTTCTGCTGTGTTGAGTTGCTCACCGTTTGGACAGATCTTTTTCAAACTCTTCAAGAGCCCATGTGATGCTGTTTTAAAGGAGCAATATTTTGAAGAACAAGAATAAGTTATAATAGGAAAAATCTGACATACAGTACTGTACATTATCGTTAGATCTCTGCTCCCGGTTTATCTGAAATGCTCTAACTGGATTTAGTTTGTACTAGGAGTGTAAAGACATGCTGTATTGAGCTATCACAATATAAAAATGTGACATAATATATCACTGATCATCAAAACTGTAAACCATCGTCGTCTAAAGCTTAAAATATCCCCCAAACATGTCATGTAGATACTCAAAAATATCAAACGAAATATAATCAGAGCTGTCTAATCTTCTAAAGATTATCTTCTGGCTTACTGTATACACGCATACTGCAGTAAACAGTAGTAGTAATGGATGTTCAGATGCATGTGAGAAAATGAAAGTGAGTAAATGGACACTGTTTTGGATGTACCAACCTTTAAAAGTTTGGGAAAAGTCATTTTGGTACACTTTCTGTGATGCATTTCATTATTGATGTACTACTACTATAGATTACTACAGTGTATGAAAGAATGCACACAATGTGTGATAATAAAAGGAAAATCTAATAATGGCAGAAGTCAGATTTAACCAGTAAAAACGTATTGTTGTAGTCAGTGACAAGCATATGCAAGCAGTTCAAGGATATGCATCTATCATAATTAATAATTCAGAATCAGAATCATGAATATTTGTATTCTGGTCCATCCATTGCCCTGTGCACTGGGGACCAGGACCATGTTCAAGTAGATAGTACCAAATGTAGCATTTTGTAATGTTTAAATGATATGTTTTAAAAGTAATGTCAATAAAACTATCTTCTTAATTTTGGGTAAAAATATCTAGCATCCTATCGTCAGCTGTTCAGTATCACAATGTCTTTAAAAACTTAAGTATACCATTACACGCTTAGTTTATTTAAAGTGTATCCTTCCAAAATGCCCAGAGGCTAGCTTCCACAAAGCTTTAAATACAAAATCAATGTAAAGTTTTGCCTTAGCTCTTAAGCTTTTTTGAGCCAGTCCTATCATTGCATTAAATGGATAGTTTTTCCTACTATGGAAGTCAATAGACAATGTTTTTGTGATATTGAGTTTTCAAGTGTCAGATTACTGTTTTTATAAGGTGTACTTCAACCAAATATGTAAACCATCGTCGTCTAAAGCTTATAATATCCCCCAAACATGTCGTGTAGATACTCAAAAGTATCTTCTGAAGATTATCTTCTGTCTTACTGTATACACGCATACTGCAGTAAACGGTAGTAGTAATGGATGTTCAGATGCATGTGAGAAAATGAAAGTTAGTTAATGGAGACTAAATTTACATTCTTGGCTGTACCAACCTTTATAAGATTGGGAAATGTCATTTTGGTACACTTTTCTGTGATGCATTTGATTATTAATGCACTACTATAGATTAATAGATCTATAGTATAATCTATAGATAATAAAAGGGGAACCTAATAATACCAAAAGTCAGATTTAACCAGTAAAAAAATGCAGTTTCAAGCATAAAAAAGCCGTTCAAGCATATGCATCCAGCATAATTAATAATTCAGATTCAGAATCATGAATATTTGTATTCTGGTCTGTCCAGTTACTTAGTAATTACTTGGTTAAACATATCTAGCATAGTATCATCAGCTGTTCATAGGGCTGGGCGATTTGGCCTAAAATCAAAACCTTGATTAATTGTACATTTCAACTCCATTGCGATTAATGAACGATAATATTCTTTTCCCCTCATAGATCACTGACAAGTTTTGTGAAGTAAATATGCTCACATTTTACAAGTGAGATTAAAATATTGTAGTAAACACTTTCTACTGTCTATTAATATCTACCGTATTGAACATCAACATTAAACAACAGCAATTAAAACACACATTGCCTAAAACCAAGTCACTTTTTTCTGTGAAAAAGTGAAAATAAATCAGCGGCGTATATATGAGAGTGTGCAGCACGTTTTAAGCATGAACAGAGGAAATCGGTTTAAAAGAGATTTAAACACTTGTATTAAATGAATGGTCTCTCAACTTGTAATACTGCGCTCATGACATTTGTAACTGAAGTAACACCATAGAGATCAGATCTGGCTGCAAAGTGCTAAACATTTATCAGTTCAACAGGGTCACGTGACTCGGTAGGGAAAGTAATAAAAAAATGACATGGAAAAATTTGATCGATTATAGGTTCTGATTGTCATTTTTTGTTTACTTTTCAATTAATCGCCGCCCAGCCCTAGCTGTTCAGTATGTTGATATCTTTAAAATCCTGACTTAAGTGTGCCATTAGTTTATACAAAGCGCCTCCTTGCAAAATGCCTGGAAGTGCTTTGATTGGCTCAATCAATGCAAAGTTTTGCCTTCAGCTCTTTAGCTTTTTTGAGCCACTCAATGCATTAAATGGATGTTTTTTCTAATGGAAGTCAATGGTCAGTAGTTCAAAATATAATCCTTTGTGCTCATCAGAAAAATAAGTTTGGAATCACTTGAGAGTGAGTAAATTTACATTTTGAGTGAACTATGCATTTAACTGCCTTCCCTACCAAATAGTTTTTTTATAATAATTTTTTAGGGATTTTCACCTTTATTTATAGGACAGTGGAGATTAGAGACAGGAAAGTGTGGGAAGGAGAGATAGGGGAAGGATTGGCAAAGGACCTCGAGCCGGGAATCTAACTCAGGTCACCGTGAGCACCTCTATGCTATGTGTCAGCGCACTAACCACTAGGCTATTGGCGCCGACAACTCTACCAACTTGTTAACCATGTTTTGACGGTTTTAAACAATGATTGTTAAAATCTTTTAAAGAATGACTGTTTTAAAAATGGTTTACACTACACAGCATTGTTGGGTTACAAAAAATCTAACAAACATAATCATTTTGCTCTACTGCTACACCTGATTTTGGGTTTATTGTAAAAAAACAAAAAACAAGAAAACATGTTAAATGAGAATCTGAAATATTTCATGGCATACTTTAAAATATAGAGAGGATTTAGTGTTCTAAAATGTTTTCTTTTGATAATGTTTTTAAATAAATTGGTCTTAAACTTCATATTTTCAGTTTTTTTTTAATAGTATATCTATTTTTTACGGTACTTTTATCGTAAACCGACATATCTACCATTTGATAGAGATTGATATTTTAAAAATGATGGGATGTGTTGAAAAAAATGCATTGAGTGTGTTAACTAGCGACATTAGTTAAAGATTTACAGTTAAGAAATGCAATCCAAAAATGTTTGTCTTGGTGGGGCAGTTAAAGGGTTAAGATGATCAAGCAGCTCAATCTGAACAATCTTTACAAGCATGACTTGCAGAAAAATATTTCACAATGATTACAGAATGCATAGAAATCAAGCCGCATCTCCACAACACAGAAACTAAAGCCTCACTTTCCAATTGTGAATGCTTTGGGTGACATTATACTAGTATTTCAATCTGTGATGTACAGTAGACATTTGCGGAAGTAATATCTGGACTTCTGTTGATGAATATTGATGCAACTTATGTGCACTGCTCTCTGTTGGACCTTTGTGACTTGGCAGCTAGTATACACACACACACCAGTGGATGCATTACACCTTGAAGGAAAAGGCAAACATTAGAATGCATCATATGTTATCTATAAACAGCCGTGAGCTCACTTGCTTGGCTACTGTAAAAAAGACTGTGAGATGTCTTGCTCTCACTCAGCCTATAAATAGACCTCCCTCTGTTTATTTAAAAAGAGAGAATGCTAAAGACTGAGCCAACTACAGCCCAAACCGACATGCTATGAAAGACAGGAAGAGAGAGAGAGGGGGAGAGGGAGGGAAGAAACAAGAGCCTCACCAAAGCCAGAGTGTGAAAGCGGGAAAGAGAGAGAGAGAGAGAGAGAGAGAGAGAGAGAGAGAGAGAGAGAGAGAGAGAGAGAGAGAGAGAGAGAGAGAGAGAAAGAGTCTTTGTGTGAGTGCATTTGAATGTGTTTAAAAGAATATGCGTATTTGGGCTTGCATCCATGAGATGAGGGAAGACTTTGTGTGTGTGTGTTCTGTGTATACGCGAGTGCGTGTTAATGCTAGCCAGTGCACGGGGGAGCTGAGGGATTCTAGGCCCCAGCTCATGAATATTTGAGCATGTGAGAAAGGCTGTGCATGGGCGTATGCATGTGCGTTTTTTGCATGGCCAGTTTCCCCATTGCTAATAATAGCACTCTGAGCCATAATGGCGTCCCAATCAGACTCTTAATGGACCGAGAAGCACCTGCAGAAGTAAAAACTGACAACTAGCAACATGATAAAGCTGTGGAAACAAGCTGCGATTGATTTCATGTTGAAAGCATAGTGTATATTACCTTATGTCTTTTAGATGCTATGTATGTAATATGGTGCACACATAGCAGTGTCTTTGCTGAGGGTTTCTATAGATACGTCGCTACTGTCAAATCGATCCATGAAACACTAAAAGCACATTAAGCACTGTAGCATAGGGTACAATTAAAGCACTGCGATGAGTGCCTGGATGTCTGCCTTTCTGAAGCTCCAACCGTGTACACTTCCTTCTGGATAAGGTGGTTCTGTGCTTTATTGTTGTCCAGTATTAAATCCACAGCAGAGTCTGAGGTTGAGGAGTCAGTCTGCAAGACGCCAGACTGTCTTATCTTAATAAACTCACTGTTATTATTGGTAAGGGAGGATTTCGTTTTAGCAGTTCAGAAATACTCAGAAAGTGTTCGGAGAATAAACAATAGATTTAGCATGCAGGCTAATGTCAGCAGTCAGATGTTGTTTATAGCTACAGTAAAAAAAATCTGTTATTTTACGTTTTTTTTCTGGCAGCTAGGGTTAAATTACAGACATTTACCTTAAAATAACAAACGGTAAATTACAGAAATTTACTGGAAATTTAAATTTAAGGAAATTTCTGTAATTTAAAGTCAGAATTATTAGCCCCCCTTTGATTTTTTTTTTCTTTCTTTTTTAAATATTTCCCAAATTATGTTTAACAGAGTAAGGAAAATTTCACAGTATGTCTGGTAATATTTTTTTTCTGGAGAAAGTCTTATTAGTTTTATTTTGGCTTTTTAAAAACCATTTTAAGGTCAAAATTATCAGCCACTTTAAGCTATATTTTTACAGAACAAACCATCATTATACAGTAATAAGATAATAAGAGTATCCCAACCATGACTGAAGGTGGATACTGCTGAAAGTGAAACGAGCATGCTAAACAATACTGGGTGACGCAGCATGACCTATTTGCGACTGAAAGTTCAATGAATATCTAATATTAACACAATTACAGATTCCTGTTGTGGCATATTTCTGCTGTGTGATTGGCTCTTAGGATCAATATTGAGTAAAAATGTCCATAGCTTATCATCATTATCAACATAAACTTTAATGCGATTCGGTATGATATTGGGGCGAGACGGTGGCGCAGTGGGTAGTACAATTTTCTTACAGCAAAAAGGTTGCTGGTTCGAGCCTCGGCTGGTCATTTGGTGTTTCTGTGTGGAGTTTGCATGTTCTCCCTGTGCTCGCGTGGGTTTTCTCCGGGTCCAAAAACATGCGCTATGAGTGACTTGGGTAAGCTAATGTATGTGCATGACTGAGTGTGTATGGGTTTCCCAGTGATGGATTGCGGCTGGAAGGGCATCCGCTGCGTAAAACATATGCTGGATAAGTTGGCGGTTCATTCCGCTGTGGCGACCCCAGATTAATAAAGGGACTAAGCCGAAAAGAAATGAATGATATGATATTGTTTATCGGCCTAACCCGAGGATTGAGCATAAAACAATTACTTTGTTCCAAATTGTCCCAAAGAAAATCAAGAATTGTTTTGTTTGGCTCATTTTAATTAAATAGTTTGAACAAACAGCAAATGTCATTTTTAAGCATAATACAGTTTAATCCCCTTTTCATCTCACATGTTGGACTTGTATGCAGCAATGCTTTTGTTTCCAATGTTTTTGAACACGTGCAGTTCAAGCGCAGCCATAATGCATTTACTCAGTGAAAGTGTCCAACGGCAGGGGTTTACCAAGACAAAATGGGCCCTATTTGGCTGGTCATGTGATCTGATGTGATCTCACCCCTGAGGTGGAGCTCCATGTAAAATAGATTAGGCTTCTGATGTTACTGCATTCGTCACTGGAGTGAATATCATTTTCAGGAACGGCTCTTTTCTTTGTAAAACATTATAGATGGTGTAAAACACTAAGTGTACTTTTAATGGGGTAGTTCACCCTGAAATGAAATTTCAGTCATTTGTGCACCCTCCATTTGCTCTAAATCTGTTTGAGTTTCTTTCTTCTGTTGAGCATGAAGAAGATGTCATAAATAATGTTGAAAACTTGTAGCCACTGACTTATGATGTGTCTTTTTTCTACTGTGGATTAGGCATGGGACGATAACTGTTTTCAAGATATATCTCAGTTTGGAAAAGTCAGGGTTTTACAACTGCCAAAATATATCGTTTCTAGAGTATATGTAAGACTTTTTTGTTGTTGTTTTTTTGTTTGTTTTTTAGGACAACAGTATCTCCAGCAAAAAAGATATCCAAAGATGCCTTTTTAAATTTGAAAGAAATCAGTGAAGACAGCAGAAGTCAATGATTCATTTGAATTATTTAGCCTGACATGTTTACTGCTCCAACATACTTTAAATGTTTCTCAAAATAAAATATTTTGTGTTCAATGGGGAATTATTTTTTGTTTTTGACCCAGACATTTATAGTTTGGTCCAACTGCTTACACACAAAATCTTTTCTTGTCACACAATTTTTGTAACCTCTTACTCTAAATGCAAATCTACACCTCAAATCTCCAAAACCGTAAGCTATTTCTCAGCCGTGAACTCAGTTTTCAATTGCATAAAACACTTTTTTTTAAAGCACTACACACAACTCTCTACCTGATACACACAAATATCTAACAGCAAGTCACTTGCTTTTTTTCTTTTCCAAACACAACCAATAAAAATGCTACACTTATTCACAAGATCGCACACACACGCTCCTCATTCCTTTACTAATCACTAAACAATCACTGCTTTAGTCTGGTATAGGCCAAAGGTGATGGGACACTGGGCTGTTCTGGTCCAAAAGAACAGTTTTTCCACCCATCAACAATCTCTACAGTTTTATACCTACCCCATTTTCTCCTTTTCTAAATCCTTAATTCGTCTAAAAAGCTAATTCTTCTGAGCCTAGCACTGTAAAGTGTATGATGACCAACCCTGCGCCCAGATGATGCTTTTCCAGGCAATGGACGCTCCCCCCTTCCCCCAGGACTCCCCTCACAGACAATAGTGTTCTTTACTGTATTCTAAAGAACATTCTTTTGCTTTACATGTTTTTTTTACATATTTACATCCAGAATGTTTAGGTTTTGTTATGCTACTGTTTAAACACCATTAATGTTTGCCCTAATAAATATTTTCTGTTTCTTCATGTCTTCATTGGTGTTTACAGTGTACCTGTTGCTCCTCCCAGCAGATTATTGTCACTGTAAAACATTGTATTGAAATGTAGATATAAGCCTAAAGAGCAAAGAGCTTTAGATTTAGAACAACAGTGTTTACATGGTTTATCCAGACATTTACTATTGTGAAAGAAGTGGTTGCCGTTTGCTGCGATTGCGTGTGTTTATGGCATTTTGATAGCAGTGTTACATTTTGAAGGAAAAGTGAGGCATTTTGCATTGTGTGTGTCACCGGCCCATGCCTAGTGCCGTTACAATTCTAACACACACTTGAGAGGGTTGGCATGCACTTGGTCAGCTAGCCAATCAGAGCACTTGAAGCCCTTTGTAGAAACTGGAACTCAATCAGAGAGTTTCAGAAAGACAAAGGCGCAGTCCAGCATGTGTATTTTTATGTACAGTATGTTTTTTTAGCATTACATCATGTATCCTATGCGCAATAAAATAATTAAAACAGAATCATATGACCTCTTTCATGTTTAACAGCAGGTTGAATCAGCAGGTCTGACAACACCGTGTCATGCTAATTTATAGCATGTTTTTTTATTCATTCATTCATTTTCGTTTCAGCTTAGTCCCTTTATTTATCAGGGGTCACCACAGCGGAATGAACCGCCAACTTATCCAGCACATGTTTTATGCAGCGGAAGCCATTCCAGTTGCAACCCTTCACTGGGAAACATCCACACACATTCATTCAGACACATACAGACAATTTAGCTTACCCAATTCACCTATAGCACATGTCTTTGGACTTGAGGGGGAACCCGGAGCACCTGGAGGAAACCCGCGCAAACACGGGAAGAACATGCAAACTCCTCACAGAAATGCCAACTGACCTAGCCGTGACTCGAACCAGCGACCTTCTTGCAGTGAGGCGATCGTTCTACCCACTGCGCCATCGTGACGCATTTTTTTTATCTTAGCCAAATATTTAATATTTCTCATGAGATCCTGTAAGGTCTGGCTTTGATTTGAAGGTTGTGCCGTTGTTGCCAGTACTGTATGAACTGTCATATTCACAAAGTTTTTCATAGTCCTGCTGTGCTACATGAAGAGGTCTATTAGAGGGGTGGACAATGCCCAATCACTGAGCCAGAACAGTGAGACCGGTCGAGGAGAAAGAGTGCAGTCAGACATGATGAGCACAAAGACAAAGAAATGATGATGATTACATGACTGTTGCTTGCTTTATGAACACGTCATCACCCCGAGAGTTTCGTCAACATCCCTGCTTAAATCCAAAAACCGTTACACAATAACGTCAGAATGTTGTTGTTTGTTTTACTGTGAGATCATGTTGTTTAAACTAGCACAGTGCTTAACGCGCGTGTGTGTATGCAGACATGCAGGCGCTGTCACACCCATGGCCTGCTCTGTCTCTCTTCATCTCCAACTCAACATCATCATCATCTTGTTCTTCAGACTCTTCCTTTCTTTCGTCTCCGGCACAACAAAACATGGGTGTCGCCGCTAAAACACACAATGGCAATTTATAAAAAGCCCAAATTTACCTGTAGATGCAGTTTCCATGGCAACGCCGGTTCCTTCAAAGGGATGGAATTGTTGCTTGGGCGCACGCAGATCGTCCCGCATCTCGTCGAAACGGGGCCCTGCGCTCCCAAACATCCCGTTCTTCTCCTCCTCCTCCTCGAACCATTTCCCATCCAAACCCGGCCCCTCGTTTGAATTGGCGGACATGCTTGCAGTAGTCGCACGCGGAGAGCTTGTTTCCGAAGCGAGAACGATTCAGCGAGATCTGAAAGACGTGACGCTTAATATGGCCGATCCTGACCGATGCTTCCCGTCTCGCAGCAGCGGAGCCAGTGGGCTTGATGTGTTTGGTTCAGTGTCTCGGAGCTGACGTCACTGTATCTGTGCGGCTCGCGGTTGGCACGGATTTAGGACGGAGAGCGACATTCCGGTTAGAGGACGGTCCGTGTGCGCGCGCCTCCACACCACGGGCGTGGCTCATGCTACATCAGAGTGAACATTAAAACAAATAGATATAATGGTTTATAAATGGGCGGGTCTGTGTCAATATAAGCAAGATACGTCTAACGGTTCATAAAAGATTAATAACATTGCTTTGTTTTTTGCTGCTTCGGCTTGAAATTACTGAATTTGTTACTATTTGACGTTAGTTTTCACAAAAAAAAATATTTTTAATAATTTTATTATTCATTAGCATTTAAAAAAAATGCATTAATGCATATAATTGTGCCTTTTTTAATTGGACATTTAAAAGGCACCCTAAATGGCAGACTTTTGTTATTGTAGCCTAATATATAAATCGTTTATTATTTCGTTATTATTACTTTATTCAATACTTTATATAATTATGTTATTTTAATATTTGTCATTTTCATTCATTCATTCATTCATTTTTTCATTCATTCGTCAATCTAAAATTACAGGGAATGAACCCCAAAGGACAAACATTGCTATTTTTATTTATCACTAATTAAATATCATGTAATGGTTTACATAAATTATCTGTCGACATTCGTATCCACGCTTTCGGCAGTGTGTGTAGCCTACCACACGCGGATTATTATTATTATTTATTTTTATTTTTATTTTATTTTTATTATTGTCATTATTTTTATTTTTTAATGAATTAATTATTTCTATATTATAAAATTATTATAAATGACAATAGGTACACAACAAAAAAACGTACAAGACATTTTGCATGTATGTTTACTGAGTAACCAGCTTGCATCCCAGCAGCTTCGATGATCTGGTATTGTAGCACCATCTTCTGGCGCATAACAGCACGTTCCAACAGGGCTTCCCGAGCACCGGCGAGCAGCGCTTCCTTAGCAACGGCCTGATGTAAACATTGCAGAGAGCAAATAAAAAGGAAACTCATAACAAGTGCGGCTTCATACTGGAAATTCATGTGTGTTTACTGTTTAAAGGTATGTTTACACTTTATAGACATCATGCAGTTGTTCAACATTGTGGCGAAGTGTTTACTGATGTGTCAGTTGTAGTGCTAAATCATGGCGTGTGAAGGAATTTGACTTGTTCTTCTCACCTGCCTCTATCTGGACTTGTATAACTTAGACATACACAAACAGGTGAAGATTTTTCTACTCTCAATATACATTTATACAATTAGTAAAATCACGGAAAAGTATACTTGAGTTATTATTTTCTAACATTTGTCCAGCATTGTAGGAATGTGTATTTCTGGTCAGTAAAGACTAAGCACTCTTGCGAAAGAAATATAAATACATTGTATTATAATGTTTAGTAACAACAACTATATATAGTGAATAAGTGACTATTTTCATTCATCCACATTTGTTGAATATTAAGGTTGGACAAAAATACATTGAAATGTATTTTAAAATAAGATACCAAATACTTCCATTTTAGATGTATCAAAATAAACTACAAAATACAACTGCCACAAATGACACACAAAAACACTATGATTTGTATTTTGGAAATTCTGCAAAATACTTTTACAAGGGAGCATGAACCTTCTTTGCTTACCTTCCAGTAATAGGCCTATAGGATCAGTTGCTTCACTGTTTGATAGAAACAGTTTTTCTCAGAGCAAGTTTTAACAGATTCTCTGCTACCTTTTTCACCTCTACTCCTACATGAATAGCTAGATATCTAAACATTTTACTTGTTTCTTTTTTATTCTTTTAATTATATTTTTTTGTATTTAGTTATCAAATTCCCCAATAGTGCATGTGTTTGGACTAGGCATGGGCCAGTATAAGATTCTGACGGTATGATAACCTTGGATTAAAATATCACAGTTTCACTGTATTGTGATCACTGTTCTAAAATAAGTTATTTTTAAATGTCTTGAAAAAAAAAAAAAAATCCCCTTTGAAAACAATTTATTTTATTTTTTTGAAAGATTTATAATATTTTGAAACAGTAAACATGTCAGGCTGAATAATTCAAATAAATCATTGACTTCTGCTGTCTTCATTTGTTTCTAAAACACAGATTTCTTTACAATTTAAAATAGCATCTTTGGATATTTTTTCTGCTGAAGATACTGTTGTCCTAAAATGTAAATATACTGTTTATTTAAATCTGAAGATACTGTTTATTTAAAAATGTAAATAAAAAGTCGTACACATACCTTAGGAACGGTATTACAGAAACTTTTGGCAGTTTTAAAACTGTGGTATACCTTGAAAACGGTTATCGTGCCATGCCTAGTTTGGACTGGGGGGAAACCAGAGCACCCGGTAGAAACCCACGCCAATACGGGAAGAACATGCAAACTCCACACAGAAATGCCAACTGACCCAGCCGGGGCTTCAACCAGTGACCTTCTTGCTGTGAGGCGACAGTACTAACCACTGAGCCACTGTGCTGCCTCAATGTAATACATGATTTCAAAAAAACCCTAAAAACTCCAGTTTTAGTTATTACCATATGCAATTTCCATATAATTTCTTCAATGCACAACATAAAGACATAATTCCTCAAAATTACTAAAAACTGAGTAATCATTTTTTGCAAATAAACTCTTCATATATATCATGCAGATGCCATTTAACCTGAGTTGAGTGTTTTTGACTAGTCTGTATAGACTGAATTGCTGTTTTATTAAATATTTGTTTTTCATATATTGTCCCACTTTGACATCTTTGGCCAGACATCTTTCCTCTTCATTAACTATACTACTGGCAATTTAAACAGCCAGTGGATTACTGTAAGTTTCGCCATGCTGTGATGTATAATTTCCTTCCATACTCTAAGCATTATCCACCTTCTTCAATATAAATCAATCTTCTGTTCTCATCTCAAGTCTAGGCAAATAACTGAGAAAGCACCAATCAGAGGCTGATTTTTTATATTGTCATCATGTAGACTTACAAAGTATTTTACAGTATTTTCAAAATGTAAAAATACAAGACACTAAAGTATTTTGATACAAAAATTAAGCAATTTTCATAAACCCCATCAAATACAAATGACTAAATACTATTTTGTATGTGAAATACATGTATCATAAATACTGCCCATCCCTGTTGAATGTACATAAACATTTAAAAAAATACTCTTTAAGGCGATCATGACACAACACGAAAAACAGAGAGTAAATGGAGATGAAGAAATTATAAAAGAGCTGGTAAGTTTTGTATTTTTTATTCTGATACTTTGATAATGACTTAACTGACTTTGATACTGAATTAAGAAAAGTGTCAACTACAGGAATTAAACCACAATTGAGTTAAGGCTCCTTTGTGCCTGCTCAAAATGTCTAAATAGAAAAAAAACAATTTAAAGGGTGGGACAGAAACACTTCTGAAGGAGCATTTATATGTCATTCTTTAATTCTCCCCAGAAATGGTGTAAATACTTTATACAGCAATTATGGCTGTAATACTTGGGTCTGTGGTGGGCCAGAAGAGGCATCATTTACTCTTTTACCTTTAAGTGGCATTGCATGTTTGTATTGAATCTTGAGCAGACACAGAGCAGTCTTAACTCAGTTATGTGAAGATGGCTTTTAACAGTATGCTGCGCAAATGCTTTTGTCACCTCGAATCAAGATTAAACTGTAAAAATACTGAATTTGCAATGTTATGCCACCTTTAAAGTGAAAATATGTGCTTTTTAATCTGACTTCTGTCTGTGCTCTGTTTATTTCCTCAGTGTGTGTCTAATGGACTATCCTATGAGAAGGTATGTCAGGAGGGCAGCGGTGAAATGGTTTTAGAGATGTTTTTCTCTGGTTTCCCGCGTATGGTGGGTCTTTCTCTTTTTCCCAGACTGTCTAGCCTCACTATTGTAGGCCAAAGCATCAGCTCAATCCAGGGCCTGGAGTATTGCCCGCTCCTCAGAGAATTATGGGTAGTGGAGTGCAAGCTGAATGTAAGTTACAGAAAAGATCTGTTTCTGGAAATGTTTTAGGAACTGTATTTCAGTGTGATCCCAGAATGACTAATATTTTTAAAAAATTCACTTGTCTGACGTTAACATGATGAATGCATTAACTATTTTTTTTTGGTATGTTGTAGGAGATTTCAGGCCTACATAACTGTTTGCATCTGGAGAAGTTATTTTTGTACGACAACAACATTCACCAGATCACAAATTTAGAGATGTTAGTCAATCTTTGTGTTCTGTGGCTAAATAAGAACCAGATTTCCGACATACAGGTAGCTTGTGTTTATTTCTGAAGATACTGTAAATGTGCTGCAATATCTACACCAGTCTTTTACACCTCTTTTTTCACAGGGACTGGATTCACTTGTAAACCTTGAGGAGTTGAATCTTGCTGACAATGCTATTGAGACTCTTGGTAGGTACAGTATAAAACACAAATTTTTGCATTTAATGTTAGTATTATTATATTAGAATACATAAAGGCATTCAGAATCTGTTAATGAATACTCTAATATTTACCTGTTTATCTCTGAGGTCATAGCCTGGATCCTAATGGCAATCTCCAAAATCTAAACCTCTCAGGGAATAAGATCAGTTCCTTCAAGGTATGAGCAACGTAACATTTGCTATTTTAAGAACTTCATTCAAATGATTGTCATGAATAAGGTATCAAGCCTTTTGCATTTCCTATTACATTATTAATAGCATATGTTAAGTGACACAACCCTGCTGTTATTGCTTATACATAATTCAATTTTTAATATACCTAAATAAAGATGTGACTACATTTACTGTTGCTCTGCTGAAATTTACAGGCAAATATCAATGTGAATCTATATAAACTGAAGAAAAAAAATCCTTATCAGAGTTCACTGTTGTTCAGATTCCTCAAACATATTGGCTCCGGTTACAGACAGAAAACTGCTTCTTTTGAAAAAAACTTCTGTTGAAGTGTGCTTTACACATCACCACGCTATTTCCTTTACACTGTGGACCTTTTTGCCTTCAAAATGTTTGCAGAACTTGAACCACACATTAAGAATTTGAACATGGATTTGGGGTTGTTGCTGATATCTAAAATGATATCTAAAATCATGTGACTTTTTAAAAAGCATTTTTCTTGCATTAGTGTCTGTGCACTTTTTCGTAAATGCTGGTTGTGTGAGTAATTTTACCATTTATTTTTCTGACTGTAAGTCAGGGTGCTTTGTGGAAATGGGTGGAGCTAAGGACTTCCATTTGTTTAGTGCGACTCTAACTGGTGGACTTTCGTAACAGCAGTAGCATGGGTAGTGTAGTTTATCTGCACAAATTGCACTAATAAATATTTTAAATATTAATATTATTCAAAATATTAAGTTGAGTTCATGCAAAAAGGTGGCTAGGACAAAGCATGTATTATGAACAACTAGTCTGTGTTTTAAAGCTTTATCGGCTAATTTTAAAACTTTTTTCCTTTTCGAGAAAATTACATGTTTTTATTTTTGAAACCTGATTGTTGATCCAACTTCTACATTTTACTTAGTGTACTATAAAACATTTTTAAAAATCCCATACAGGCTCATTCTGAAAACGTAGCCCTATATACATTTCTGGAGATCAAAAATTATGTAGGCGGAGAAACGTGCATGGCTGTATTTCGTCTTTAAAGCAAATGCTACGGTGCGGTATAACGCTATTCCTTGTCATGCGTACCAGCTGACCGCTTACCTCCATATTGACGGGTTTCCCACTGTTACCAGTTTGTCCAGTGGCTCGCCATGTACGTCGGAGAATTTGAGACACAGAGTGGAGTTGACCGCGTCAATGGGGCTCGAGTCTGGTGACGAATGGTTCTAGAAAGCAGGTTAGACAAAAACAGAAGTCAAAAAAATAAAATAAACAATTAAATAACAGGGCGAGAATGCAGTAAAATTTGAAAACGTGTTAAAAATCAGGCTGCCGCGAGAACTTTTCTTTTTCTGGATTGCTTTTTAAAAGATTGTTGGTTGGGTTTAGGGAAGTGGGTGAGTGAGTTAATTGGTGCTTTTTAAAACACTATTGGTTGGGTTTAGGGAAGGAGGAGGGTGGGCCAGACGATCGGTCAGTCGGTCAGTCGGTCATTCAATCGATAGCGGCCTCTGGTGGATTCACAGGAGAAGAGCAGGCGCGAATGGCACTAGCAGAGAAATTTGAGATCTCAAAAATCATACACAGCAGCCTCTGGAGGATTTGCGAAAACAAAAACTGCCAAAAAGCATAGCTCCTGGGACATATTTGGCAATCTCCAGAAATGGATATAGATGTGCGTAATCAAAATGAGCCTGAGTTGAAAAAATCATATACCCACAGCACCCTAGCAGTTCACCTAAGAAAGTACCACTCTCATTTTCTGTAAATATTTAATTCTTTATGCATTTTCTCTTATCAGATTGTTTAGTGCCCTCTGTATGAAGCCCATTTGGTTTGTTTGTTTGTGTCAGAGATTACTGAGTAATAATTTCCTTCTGGCTTTCACACCATTATTACCACAGGCCTGTATCTACAGGGCATTATTGATTCCTCCCTCTCCTGCTCACGATAGAGCTGATTACTGTTATTTCTGTGTATGCTACGTATTTTCTCAACTACCCTGAAGAGACCTGCTCATTTCAGGAACGGCACGATTGAAGTTTTTGATTCTCAGTGCACATCATTATCGTAATGTGGCATCTGTGCCCAAACAGTTATTGTCCGTCTCTCCTTTCAAGAGGAAAAATAGGCACTTTTTCAATAACACAGATAAATATTTCCATTTTCAAGAGGTGTGGGCTCTGAATGGGGTGTGCATCTCTAAATATGAGCCTTTGTTATTTTGTGTGAGTTGAGTGATTGAAAGCTCCTCCGTCTGGCCTCGGCACGCTTTTTTTTTTGTCTGGGCCTTTTTCACAACTCTTCCTAACACACACACCAAAACATAACGCAAACTGACAGGTGTTTATATGGTGCTTTCTCATTGTTCAGGTGAACTGTCTTCAGGCTCATATTGTATGTGAGGCTCTTTTCTCTAATCTGAAACTTATTTACTTCCATTTAATGGCAAACATGAAGCAAATTGCATTGGTGGAAGTTGTTTCCTATTATTGCAGAACTACTAATGTTACAAAAACATTTATACAGTACATACTAGCAGATTGGGTGGTGCGGTGGCGCAGTGGATAGCGCTGTTGCCTCACAGCAAGTAGGTCGCTGGTTCGAGCCTCGAGCCTCAGTTGGCGTTTCTGTGTAGAGTTGGCACGTTCTCCCCGCAATTGCGTAGAGTTCCTTCGGGTGCTCTAGTTTCCCCTACAAGTCTAAAGATGTGCTATAGGTGAATTGCGTGAGCTAAAATGTCCGTAGTGTATGTGTGTGAATAAGAGTGTATGGGTGGTTCCCAGTGCTGGGTTGCAGCTGGAAGAGCATCCGCTGCGTAAAACATACGCTGGATAAGTTGGCAGTTCATTCCGCTGTGGGGACACCTGATTAATAAAGGAACTAAGCCAAAAAGATAATGAATGAATGACTGAATGAATACTAGCAGAACATGTGATAATACAGTGTTTTTTGGGGGTCATCAAGGTGTTGCTTTGGATTCACTTAGGTATAGTGCAACAGTCAGTTTTGGAAGTAAAATATATATTTTTTTAATTGACTTTTAACAATGACTAATAAATGTTTAAAGACAGACCTTTTGTGGACTCCGTGGCTGTTAATTGATTGAATATGCTTTTGTTGAACCTGTCTGTTCATATGAATGAATCTTATTTTTAAAGCAGTTGTTTAATAGAATGTTCTGAACAGAAAAAGCTAGCTGGCAGAGCTAGCTTTCTGGAACTCTCACATGGTCGCCCACTGAAGCTGAGCATGGCTATGCCCAGTCAGTACCTGGATGGAAGACTACATCAGAAAGCTAGGTTGCTGCAGGAAGTGGTGTTAGTGAGGCCAGCAGGGGGCGCTCAACCTGCGGTCTGTGTGGGTCTAACGCCCCAGTATAGTGAAGGGGACTCTATACTTATACGTCTTTCAGATGAGACGCTAAACCAATGTCCTGACTCTCTGTGGTTGTTAAAAATCCCAGGATGTCCTTTGAAAAGAGTAGGGGTTTAATCCCGGCATCCTGGCCAAATTTGCCCACTGGCCTCTTTCCATTATGGTCTCCTAACCATCTCCATATGATAATTGGCTTCATCACTCTGTCTCCTCTCCACCAATCAGATGGTGTATGGTGTGCATTTTGGCGCAATATGGGGCTGATTCCACTGAACGCGCTTTTTGCGTTGAGATGCGCCTTTTTTGAATGATTTACTTACAGCCGTGAGTGTTGTGAAAAGATAAAAAACAAAAGAATATTATTGTTTTCCTTTTTAGAATGTAACTTAGTGAGAATGGGGTTAGGTTAAGTGTTAGGGATATCAAAATATGGACATTTTACTGTTACTAGAAATAGTATATAAGTAAAAATAGTAAGTAAACTGAACATGTGCAACAAGGCCACCACACAAATAATAAGATATAATTTATGTTCATATACTCACATCTAAACAAATATATTGTATGAATAAACTAAGTATTAGATATGATTTACTACCATTCTAAAAATATCCTGCGTACAATGTCAGTATTTTTGCATATTTACTAAATGAATTTATACGAACACTCCTAATCACTACAGAAAAACATAGAGGAGGTAAAATTTGAACATCTTTTGTTCTCACATGCAGGAGCTGACTCATCTGGCTAGGCTTCCTAGACTGAGATACCTAAGCCTAAAGGACCCTCAGTGCATCCCAAACCCAGTGTGTCTGCTCTATAATTACTACATCCATGTCTTGTACCACATGCCAAACCTACAGCTCCTGGACACATATGACATGTCAAGCAGACAGCTCAAAGACATGGCAGAGGTAGTGGAATGAGTATTTTATGCATCTGAGTGTATTGTGTGTTTTGGTTGAAGTAATGAGAATCGTGCATCAGTCTACAGTGTTGAAGAAAATGATGTATTACACCATGCGGGTACGTGGTTTGCAAAGACAGTTTGATGAACTCAGAGCCAAGCTCAGGCAGCAGAGAAGAGAGCAGATACAGTTACCAGAGGAGAGGATACGAGTGCTAACACACACGCTAAGACATGTGAGTATAGAATACCTCGATGTAAGTCACTTGTATAAGTTTAAATGTAAAATATGTAAACATTTATATATTTGAGGTCAGAATTATTAGCCCCCTGTTTATTTTGTCCTCAATTTCTGTTTAACAGAGAGATTTTTTTTCATCACATTTCTAAACATAATAGTTTTAATAACTCATTTCTAATAACTGATTTATTTTATCTTTGCCATGATGACAGTACATAATATTTTATTAGATATTTTTCAAGACACTTATATACTTCTCTAGACTATCGAAAAAAATATAGCTTAAAGGGGCTAATAGTTTTGACCTTAAAATGTTTTTAAAAAAATTGAAAAACTGCTTTTATTCTTGCCAAATTAAAACAAATAAGACTTTCTCCAGAAGAAAAAATATTATTAGATATTACTGTGAACATTTCCTTGCTCTGTTAAACATTATTTAGGAAAAGGGAAAAAATTCAAAGGGGGGCTAATATTTCTGGCTTCGTGCCACTAAGGCTATTACTTTGCTTAACATGTTTGGAAGGAATGCACTTAAATGAATGAGTAAATGAATGAATGTGTTTATATATAATGCTTTACTGTGCATTGTCATACATCCGAAGCACTTTATAGTCATATGAAGGGGGATGCTGAAAAGTCTAAAATCATATATCTTTGTTATAGCCAGTGGTGGAAAGAGCACTGAAAAATCATACTTAAGTAAAAGTACCATTACTTGCCTAAAAATGTAGTGCAAGTAGAGTAAAGGTGTCTGTTGTAAATATTACTCAAAATATGAGTAAAAAGCCCTTTTAAAAGTACTCAAGAGTACTGAGCAGTTAGTATTACGCTGTAAAAAGCGAATGCATTTACATGTAATTTTTGGATGTGTGTAAACGTAACATTCTGTAGTGCATTTTGTTATTGCCCAGCAGGCACACAACGTCATCATAAGACATTAATATTAGGTTAGATTTAGGTTGTGATGTCAGATGACCAAAATTCAATGTCTAGCCAGTGTCTGAGGACAATGTCATTTTGATCACCAATAACGACATCAAATGACATTGATATGTGTTTGATTTTAGGTTGTGTTGGAAAGTGACCAAAATCCAACGTTGAGCCAAGATCTTAAATCATATTGACATCAAAAAATGACATTTATTCGTCAGGTATGGCAACCAAAATTTAACGTCTGATAGACGTCATAGTGGTAAAGTCCACACAAGGTCAAGCTGTAACATCATTAGACGTTGATATTTGGTTGATTTTAGGTTGGACGCTGGACATTGACGTCGGCCTGACGTTGAGTTCTGACGTCAAAGCAATTTTCATTTCCAAACAAAACACAATGTCCCTACGATGTTGAGGGCCAACCATCTAATGTCATGTCATCTAACTCTGGGTTAATGCGTGTAAAGATTTTGGGCATCTTCTTGAACACTTTCAATGCTTCCAGTTTGCTGCAATCATAAATCACCCATGTCTTGAGGTAGTTTATTATGATGCGATTTACCGTCTATCTGCGATTTGATTGAACTCACAGGACTGATTTTTTTAATCCCCATAGACAAGAAAAAATAAAGTAGTGACTGCAGGTTGAAGGAAAGTAGTGGAGTAAAAGTACAGATACAGCACTAAAAATGTACTTAAGGGAAAGTAAAAGTACTCATTTTTAAAGCTACTTAGTAAATTACAAATCCTGAGAAAAACTACTCAATTACAGTAATTTGAGTATTTGTAATTAGTTACTTTACACCACTGGTTATAACCCACAAATATGCACACCCTCAAAATACTTTATTCACCTAATTGTCAGCAAGTTTTAATCGTTTATAATAATATTAAATTCATTATGATTACTTTCTGTTTGATGTATTTTAATATGTTCAGGTCAGAATAAGTATGTTATTTAATTTTTAGATAAATATCTCTTACACTGACAATCATGATGAACGTTACTACACCCATATTTTAAAATTTTCAGGAAAGCTATTTGAAATATTAAAGTAAAAAACCACCTTATTCATATACAGTGCTCAGAATATATGAGTACACCCCTCAAAAATCTCTCTTTTTTAAATCATTTGATATTTGAATTTCTTTGTGTGTAAGGTACATCGTTTAAGTGCACTGGGGCACATCGTCAGTGATGTATCTTGGGGTCATTGAGTGTTTTTGGTCTTTCAACTTCAGACACCCTCGCCCAGGTGACCCAGCTGAGTTGGATCTGACCCAGCTTGCATCCCAGTAGCCATCACCCACGGATCAGCCCTCTTTATCCAAAGCCATCTTCTAGCTTTTTTTCAGCTTCACAAACTGACTTAATGGACCTCTTCTTATCTGCTACTGCTAGGCCTAGTTGCTTAAAGACTCTACAGAGTGAACGCCCTGAAAACCCTCTACAGCCCATATCTGTTGGCTCACAGTGAGTCTTCAAGCCCCCTTTCTGGCACTTCTCTACTAGTTCCTGGTACTTTTCCTCTTCCATTCACTCTTCCCAGGCTCTGTGAGTTCAAGCATAATCAACTGTCTTGTTGCCTCAGAAATGATAATTATGTCTGGTTGGAGTGATGTTGTAACTATGTGCTGTGGGAACTTCAACTGCTTCCCCAGTCTAACTTTCAACTGCCAGGGGCTGAGTGGATGAGGCCCGATCTTGTCCTTTGCAGTTGACAGGGTTCCTCCTCAGCTTTCACAAAGTCAGTCCTCCTTTTGGGGGCAAGATGGTACCTATCTGAGATGATGGCATTGCATATGTGTTCTGCCACTGCCTTTAGTACTTGGTCATGCCGCCAAAAGTAGCGCCCTTCTCCCAGGGTCTTTGGATAGCTGCTTTTAATATTTATTTATTTTTAATATTTAATTTTAAATTTTTTTTTTATTTAAAATGAAATATTTTTTATAGCATTATATACAGTATTAAATTAGTAAATTTAGATTAGTCAGCACCAAAGCCAAATCTGGAGCTAGTCTAACAAAATAATATGTTATAAACAAAATAATAATATTATAATACCAAAAATTTGTTGCCCAAGTTTATATGTTAGGGAAAATAATAAATAAAAATTTAAAAAAAGAGGAAAAATGAATAGAAATACGATTATAATATATAAGAATATATACGATTTTTAAGAATATTTTGTAGTTTGTAATTTTGTAAGATGTTTTGTAATTAAAATATTATTTTAATAAATAAATCTGTTTATTAAATTCAAAATGGGATGTACTTATGTTTGCTGAGCACTGTATATCACATTTAAAGTTTGTGTTTATACAATCAAATATTAAACAAGGCTGCATTCTTCAAACATCCAACTTTTGCTAATTATGATCACACTCATTTTCTTTGAGCAGCTGGAGTGTGAGCTTTCTCATGTACAGTGTGCTGGTACGAAGTCAGGAGAGCCTGAAGACTTGACCTCTGACCTTTGTCATACTCATGCCCATGAGCAGAGTCTACAGCACAAACTGAATGCTCTTAAAATCCGACTCAAGTACTGGAAACAACATTTAGATGAGTGAGTTTGCATATTTATACAAGTAAACCTGTGATTATCTTCAGGATTCACGTAATCCATGTTTTTCTTCATCTCAGGGTAGAGTCATATCACCAGCATAATGTGACTTTGGCTTCAAATAGAAAGGAGATGATGGTGCATTTCCTGCTATTGGAGCTGGAAACAGTGGGGAACATTCGCTTTGAGGAGGGAAACACCGGCGACCCTTGGTATTACATTTATTTATGTGAAATCTGTTTTACAAAAACGCATGGGAGATTACTGATCTGTATGTACTGTTTTCTGCATCCTCTCTAAGGTTCACGTCCTGTTATGATCTCTTACTGTCTCGTTTCTGTGCATGGGATTATAAACCGTACCACATCTCTGGCATAAAGATCAATCGGATCATCCGAATCCATAATCGAGCCCTGAGGCAACGCTTCCAGGACAAAGTGCACACTCTTCTCTGCAGACAAGAGTCTTCACCCTTCGCACAGTGAGTCAGTCAGACACTCGTTTCACTGAAGTTTTACTACACTGACAGGAAGTTTAGTCCAGTTTGCATCTACTTGTGGCCAAGCGCTTTTAGCTTGGGTAGGAAGATGCGGTCTGGCTTAAATGCAAACCATATGGTCAGTTTCATTTTGTTTATACTCATTGTTTATGAGCAGATCTAAAAACAGAATACATATATTATGAATACAGATTATTACAGATAAATACAGATTATTTTGAGCAGGACTTTGCTTTTGGGAGATTGATATTCTGTAAATTCAGAGAAATTTCATGTCTGCTCACTAGAGTCAGATTAAAGCTTGTAGTTTTGATTAAAACAAGGTGAATTGTCAAGAGTCAAGAGTGCACATAGACAGTCTGCTTGCGCATCAATAAAACAGACCCTTCCTTGCATGCCTACTCTATAACTCCTGTATGTTACTGTAATCATCTTTAACTTGATTACTTAATTCATCAAAACTTTATGCTGGCTTGCATTAATCACTACACACTAATCATACACTCTTTAATATCACCCTGGTTTTCTTTACAGTTTGTTAGAGCTCTTTTGGACTTATTGTTTGTGTTTCAGCTTTTTAGATCATTTACAGTGGTAGAAAGACAATCCAGGCTCATTCTGAAAACGTACCTCTATATACTTTTCTGAAGACCGTTAAGTATCAGAGGCCGCTGTGTACGCTTTTTGGAGATCTCAAATTCACACCTACTGTTCTTGGGTAAATCCACCAGAGGCCACTGTCGATTGACTGAATGACTGACTGACCGATAAACTGACCCACCCTCTACCTTCCCTAATCCCAACCCATAGTATTTTAAAAAGCACAGATTGACCCGCCCACCCACTTCCCTAAGCCTAACCGACAAATTTAAAAAGCAATCCATAAAAAGAAAATGGCTCATCTGATTTTTTACCACGTATTCCACATTCTCACCCTGTTATTTACTCGTTTATTTTATTTTTTGGATTCTGTTTTTGTCTTTCGTGCTTTCTGGAAGCGTTCTTCACCAGACTCAAACCCTGTCGTCGTGGTCATCTCGTCTCTGCCTCTCAAGTCCACCGATGTACTTGCTAACTAAACAAACTGGTAACAGTGGAAAAACCATACGGAGGTAAGCGGTTGGCTGGTAAGCTAGAAAAGGAATGTCATCATACCGCCCTGTATCGTTCATTTTAAAAGTGAAATGCAGCCATACGTACTTCTGGCTACATAATTCGCGATCTTCAGAAACGTATGCAGGGCTAAGTTTTCAGAATCAGCCTATGTTGCAGAAAGAGTACTGAAAACTCGAGTAAAAGTACAATTTCTTGCCCAAAAATATAGTGCAAGTAGAGTAAAAGTATCTATTGTAAATATTACTCAAAGTGTGAGTGAAAACTGGCCCTTTTAAAATTATTCAAGAGTAGTGAGTATTAACAATGTGAAAGGATGATGTGTTTACATGCTGTTTCTGCATGTGTGTGTGAAAACGTAACATTCTGTAGTGCATTTAGTGATTGTTTAAAGCTATTTGGTGATTTCAGTCCTTATACAGTAGACATCTTCATCTTCATTGTCATCTAAAGTCTCTCGATCATTGCGTGTGATGATTTTGTGACACCTTTAATGCTTCCACGCTGTACATGTTTGCTGCATTTATAAATTTTGTTCTGTATCCTGCGATTTTTCTACACGCAATTTGATTGAATGGTAATCGCAAGACTGATTATTCTATTTAGCCAATCAAATAAAAAAATATCTAAAAAAAATAAAGTAGTGAGTGTAGGTTGAAGGAAAATAGTGGAGTAAAAGTACAGAGACCGCACTAAAAATGTCCTCAAGTGATGGTAAAAGTACACACTACTTAGTAAAACTACTTAGTAAAGTACAATTTCTGAGAAAAACTGTTCAAATGCAGTAATTAGAGTATTTGTAATTTACTTTACACCACTGCACTGATGATTTGGCAAAACACTTTTCAGCATATGAAGCGTGCATTAGTCTCCGTTAGGTTTAAACGGAGACCATCATTTTCTTATCTCAACATTCTGATAATCTATATTCATAGCTCATATACATTTATTTGGGTGAGATATTATTCAATAAGCACATTGACATAGAATGCTTGCATCAGTAGTTCCACCATTTGTGTGTGTTTGTGTGTAACAGGAACTATAAACGCCATATGGAGTATCTATTCTATGTGCCAGATCCAGAACATTCCTGTGAAAATGATGAGATGCTACAAATCCCAGAAAATGGTTTTAAAAGTGCTGATGCTTATAAGGTACAAATGCTAAAAAGCACAGGTAGGAGTGAGTGTACATTTGTGTTGTTTCATAATCGACTCATTATCTTAAAGATAAATGTGTGTGTTTGTGTGTGTGTTGCCTTCAGGCATTAGGCAGAGAGAGAGCCGTCCCTCTCTCTAACAGCATGAGTGTGTCTGATCGACTGAGAATGACTTTCATGCAAAGGACGAACTGCTCAACATCAAGCCGAGAACCTCTGCCCTTCAGATACGGTCTGGATTCCCTAAGAACACTTAAATAAATCAAATTAACATTAGGCTACAATTAGTGGCAAATTACTATTGGTGGCCAAAGCTAAACTGTTTCTTTCTTAGAAAAAGATTTAGAAATTGTAACCCATGCTTTAACTTCCTCTCTGTTAGACTACTGCAACTCTTTGTACATTGGTCTACCTCAGTCAGCACTTTCTCGGTTACAGTTGGTTCAGAATGCAGCTGCCAGATTAATAACAGGAACTAAGAAAAGAAATCATATCTCCCCTGCCTCATTGCACTGGCTTCCTATAAAATTCAGGGTTGATTTAATCCTTGAAGAATTGCACAATTCTACCCCGGTCTATATCAGTGAACATATTAAGCCATATACAGCTTGTAGACCGTTAAGATCCCATGATCAGTTTCTTTTGTCTGTCCCTCGGTCTTGCTGCAAATCAAAAGGTGATCAAGCTTTCTGTGTTGTGGCCACGAGGCTCTGGAACAGTCTCCCTTTGAACATCAGGCTTTCTCCATCATTGGGTGCATTTAAATCTAACTTAACGACTTATTTTTACACCTTTGCCTTTGAGTGATGTATGCATGTTATTTCTTAGCTGTATTTCAGTATTACAAATATACATATTTCCTTTTCTTATATTTTTAATAGAAGTTTTTATTTTTTTATTAAATACTTTATTTTATTGTAAAGCACTTTGGATAAACTACGGTTGTGTAACATTGTGCTTTATAAATAAAGTTTGCCTTGCCTTGCCCTGCACCAAACTATAACAGAAAACTTATAAGCAGTTTCATTTATTTAAATAAGCAGGTCACTTGTGCAAAAGTGTCACGTGTAAATAAAGGTACAGAGAAGGATCCAATATGCAAGTGAAACTTTAATTAACACTGTCAGAATAAAGCCAACAGGGCTACAAATGGAGGGTGAGGACACTGGGATACTGGGGCAGGAACAGAATGGCGAAATGAAGTCCAGCAGTCACTCCTCTTAGTCCTGAGCACAATACAGACTCACATAAGCAAACACAACGAACTGACAAGGAGACATAGAAACGTAGCCCAGATATAGGCTCAATAATGAACCTCAGCTGGTGATCAAATCAAACAGCTGAGTACCATCACAACACGTGACCAAACAAATACACGTGGACAAACAAACAACACAAACCCATGTGACAAAACAGATACTCCGGAAAGCGCACAAACCTGCAACCGTGACAAAAAGCAACCCAGTAATCCCAGAGATACACAAGATTGCAGTTATACAATACAATTCATTAATTGATTTGATGTATTATTTTTAGATAAATATCAGTCATCTGCACATTAATAACTGTCTGGTTTAGCTCAGCTACTAAATACGATCTCCAAAGACTACGTCGAATAGTTCGGACTGCTGGTACAACCCTTCCTACTCCCCAAGAACTGTACTTATCCAGAGCGAGCAGAAGGGCTGCCAAAATCACTCTGGACCCCTCACACCCAGCACACTGCCTCTTTGAATTTTACCTTCTGGTCGACGCTACAGAGCACTGCGCACCAGAACAGCCCGACACAGAAACAGTTTCTTCCCTCAGGCAATCCATCTTATGAACACTTGATGATAATAATTGTGGAACCAACATCACTACTTGCTATACACTTTTATACACTTATTTAACAACACACTTTACATGCCAATTTGCACATAACAACTGCACATATAACGTTGTATATAGTAATAAACATGTACATACACTTGTCAATTTGTATATTTGCACTCACTACTTCTATTTTTCTAAAAATATATATTTATTATCTGTTTTTTGTCCTGTCTCTGTAATCCTGTTGCACTGTAGAAGCTCTGTCACGAAAACAAATTCCTCGTATGTGTGAACATACCTGGCAACAAAGCTCTTTCTGATTCTGATATCGATAATTTGAAGCCTTTACATACTTTTCGTGTCTTTAAAAAAACATTTTAAGTGACACAGAAATATTGTGAGATATTTAAAGAAACATTTCTATATCTTTAAGAGTATAATTTATTCTTGCGCTAGCAAAGCTGCATTTTAAGCAGAAATTATTACAGTTGTTTTTAAAGTGTTGTCTATTTTCATCTTTTAAAATTGGTATTTATTCCTGTGATGACACATTTGAATTTTAAGCAGAAGTTCCTACAGTTATTTTCCAACTGTTTTCTGTTTTTAAATGTAATGTATTCCTGTGATGTCTGCGCTGGCTTTTTATTTTAATTGGCATTACACTCCAGAAATCAAATGCAGATTTTGTGCTCAAGAAACATTCATCAGTGATTAAAATGGTTTGTGCTCCCTAATATTGTTTGTAAAAAGCATGATGCATTTTCAGGATTCTTTGATGGGGGGGGGGGGGGGGGGGGGGGGGGGAGTGGGGAGCTCAAAGTAACAAATTTACAACCAATATATTAATATCATTATTAATGTTTTATGAAGTGTCTATGCTGACGCTTTTGATCAATATATTGCATTCTTGCTCAGTAAAATGATTCATTTTCCTAACAAAATCTTACTGACTTTAAACTTTGGAACTGTGGTATGCATATGAATATCTGTAATATCTGTAAGGTCTGATATTTGATTGTTTGTTTTCATGCATGTGTTTGCATTTGTAGGTCAGTTAATAATATCTAAAGTGTTCCTGGGTCGTAGTGTTGCAGTGAAGGATGGTCTCCCCATAGACTGTGATCATTATCCTAAAGCAAATTCAGTCTACCTTAGTACCAGCTTTAAACAACAAAGCCACACAGCACAAACAACCCCTGGTGAGTTTAAACACGTGATCCATCAGAAAAACAACATGTATTCAGGGTAATGGCGATCAAAGTAGCAATATATGTGTGTGTGTGTGTTTGTGTTCATCAGACATGCTGTGTTCCTCCAGCCTGCCGAACAGCTGTGACTGTAAACAGCAGCAGAGACTGTGGTATATGTTTGACCACGAAATGGTGCTTCCAGAATACCTTGTGGACTTTGAATATGTAACCCAGGTATATATGTGTGTGTGTGTGTGTGTGTGTGTATACAGATGAAGTCATAATTAATAGCCCCCCTGTATATTTTTGCCCAATTTTGTTTTAACGGAGAGACTACCTTTTCAACACATTTTTAATAGTTTTTATATTAACATAATAATTTCTAACTAGAAAAGTCAAATTTGTAGACAAACTTTATGGTGGCTTGAGAAAGCCTAGTCTGAAAGTCTAAAGTAGTTTCAAAGTTTAAATAACTGAAGCAGTTTTTAAGAAGTCTGAAACAGCTGGTATAAAAAGATAACTGCATACAGGTTAGTAGGTTTCTTGTCGGGATTGGCATGTTTCTTGGTAGATGGTTGCTGGGGTGTTTTGAGTCATTGCTAAGGTGTTGCTAGGCAGTTGCTATGGTGCTCTGAGTGGTTGCTAAGTCATTGCTAGGGTGTTCTAGGTGGTTGCTAAGGTGTTGCTAGGTGGTTGCTATGGTATTCTGAGTGGTTGCTAGGTTGACCACTGAGCAGTTGCTAAGGCATTGCTAGGCAGTTCTAAGTGGTTGCTAAGTCATTGCTAGGGGGTTCTAGGTGGTTGCTAAGGTGTTGCTAGGCAGTTGCTAGGGTGTTGTTAAGGTGGTGCTAAGGTGCTTTAGATGGTCACTAAGGTGTTGCAAGGGTGCTCCAGGTGGTTGCTACGGTGTTGCAAGGTAGTTGCTAGGGTGTTCTGAGTGGTTGCTAAGGTGCTGCTAGGGTACTCTAGGTGGTCGCTTAGGCGTTGCTAGGCGGTTGCTAAGGTGTTCTGAGTGGTTGCCAAGGCATTGCTAGGCGGTTGCTAAGGTGTTCTGAGTGGTTGCTAGGTGGTTGCAAAGTTGTTGCTAGGGTTTTCTGAGTGGTTGCTAAGCGATTGCTAAGACATTGCTAGGTGGTTGCTAAGATGTTGCTGAGTGGTTACTTGGCTGTTGCTATGGTGTTCTAGGTCATTGTTAAGGCGTTGCTAGGTGGTTGCTAGCATGTTCTGAGCGATTGCTAGGTGGTTGCTAAGATATTGCTAGGTGGCTGCTAAGGTGTTCTGAGTGGTTACTAAGGCGTTGCTAGGCAGTTGCTTGGGTGCTCTAAGTGGTTGCTAGGTGGTTACTAAGATGTTGCTAGGTGGATGCTAAGGTGTTCTGAGAGATTGCTAAGGTGTTGCTAGGCGGATGCTAAGGTGTTCTGAGCGATTACTAAGGTGTTAGGGGGCTAATAATATTGACCTTATAATGGTTTAAAATAAATTAAAAACTGCTTTTATTCTAGCCGAAATAAAACAAATAAGACTTTCTCCAGAAGAAAAGATATTATCAGACATACTGTGAAAATTTCTTTGCTCCATTAAATATCACTTGAGAAATATTTGAGAATAAAAGAATAAATCTTTCACAGGAGGGCTGATGATTTTGTCTTTAACTGCATGTGTTATTATATTTACACATGTACATCCACACTTGAATGTATTATTCAGTAATCAAATTATGTTTATCTCTCTCTAGGACACAGTCCAGCCCTCTCCAGATTCCCCATCCAGTTCTCATATGTCTCCTGCTGATGCCCCATCTGTGTCCCATACTGCGTTGGATCTGGATGAGGAGGCATTAAACTTGGAGCCCATCCTGAAGTCCCACCCCAAGATGCTCAGCCTAGATGAGAAAGCCATACTGACAGCGGCCAGAGCGAACATCCTCAGTCAGATCACAGTGAGACTTACAATGCCTCAAACACACACAAACACATGCATTTGTAGTATGCAGGTCAGTCAGGCGCTGTTTGTAGGGATGTCCAGATCTGATCACATGATCTGAAATCGAGCCCAATCACGCGGTTTCAGACTTGATCGGAATCGGACGTTATCTCCTAATCAGGAGTCGAATATATATGAATATTTATATATTCTCATTATTTTTAAGCTTATCTATTGTTATACTGTGGCACAGAGTTAGACCTTTTTCTTGACTTTCTTGACACACAGAAACAGCAGCGTGTACGGCATGACATCACTTTGTTGCAGAGACGCTATTGGTTAAATACCGGCAAAGTAAAACTCAGAAGCAGCTTGAAGCGGAAAGCGCAAGTATATCTGTGGTCTGGAGGTATTATAAAGTTAATGATGACAACATTGCCATTGCCAACATTGTGAGAAATGTAAACTTTCCATTGCAAGAGGAAGCAAGGAAAAGTCTATATTTAACACAACAAATCTGATAAGAGACCTCAAAAACAAATGTTGAACCTAATTTCTGACAAACTACTTGTCCTGTTATAAGATGTACCCCATGTTTTGTTCACCACAGACATATGGAGTTTGTCCGTAGCTCTTATGTCTCTACTAAGCCTTACCGCACAATGGATTGACTCCATCCTGGATCTGTTTCTTCGCTCTTCTTTATTCTTTTTTATGTATTAGAGAAGTATCGTATCAGGTTTCGGTATCAGTATATACTCAAAATCAAATGACTCGGACTTAGACTTAAGGGTTAAAAAACATGATTGGGACATCCCTAGCTGTTTCTACATTGTAACAACCTGAAGTGGTTGTTCGATGACAAATGATCACACAAGACCATTTCTTGTGACCATTTATGTTGGGATTTTGTCGATCGTAGTGATATTTTTTTTAAGTGAAGTTTCACAAACTAATTTCGAGAAGAGCACGTGATATGATTGACTGCAGCTGGCCACTCATCTACATTCACTAGTTAGCCAATCAGATTAATCCCAACTCACTAAAAGTAGCCTAGCTAGAACTACTTCGTTTTCTGAAAAAAACCCCCATCCACCCCTTCTCCTCCTTTTTTCCTTTACCACGGGGAGCTCTCGAGAACCACCTGATCTCGTACTCCCCTCATATGCTCTATGGACCAGGCGGGAGCCCTGGGCTCACCTATCTCCAAGCTCAGGGTTCTCTCCTGGGACAGAATGCCAAACCTGCTAAAAGTTGTTAAAAAATATGTAAGTGTGAACTCTTGAAACATGTTTCAGGAGGAGCAAGCGCAGATGTTCTGACAATTCTAATTCATTGTTGCCAATCATTGTAGTATCCAAGCAGCTTAAGACCAAACCACACAAATAACCAAGCATGTCCTCGGACAGCACACCAAATATGTATATTCCATTCATTCGTGAATTTGGTCACTATATACATCATTTTCACACAAATCAGTGCGATGCATGAGTAGACCTACATTTGAATGAATAAACCCATGTTATACTTACAAGTGACCAGGAAAACAAGTGAATGGATGTCGATGGCTTTTACAATTTGGGTTTGGTCAAGAAGTATTAATATCATATTTCCGTCTTTTACAAACAAATCTCATAACACTTTTGTAGATGTTTATGCACATTCAGCCACAGAAGTGTTTACGCTACTAAAGCAATCCAATCAAATGTGTTTTTGACTAAAGTGTTTGAAAGTGGACAAACTCAACAGATTTTAGACCCCGGTTTGCTCCTGTATTTAATGTTGTGTACTTGTGATTGGATTGACGAATATGCAATTAGACCAGACCTAAATGCCGGGTCTTTTTTTGTTTTGCTAGAGTAACATAGTCATTTTATTGGCTTATTTTTTGTGGTACAGGTGCTGAATCTACATGGAAACAGCCTAAATAAACTGCCTGAGATTTCCCGACTCACAGCTCTGAAGAATCTGACCCTCAGCTTCAACGAGTTAACTCATCTGGATGATATTTCACACATGGTGACGAGATCGTCCTATTAACAATCTTCTTCTAAATAGGATGTATGATATCATCACTAATCTATACAGGCAGCGAGAATTACATTTTAGTGTTGTAAAACTAATTCTTGGTCTTTATTTGCTTGGGAATGGCCCATGAAGGCCTCTTTATTTGAGGTAACCTATAATGAAAATATACTTTAATTATATAATCATTTTAAGGGATACTTCACCCAAAAATAAAAACCCTGTCATCATTTATTCACCCTTGACTTGTTCCAAAAAAAAATAAAAATAAATAAAATGTTGTTGTAATGTGAAGTGGCGCTGACAACAGGGGTGCGGATCCAAACGCAGTGTTTATTAGAGGATGGTCAGGCAAGCAACAGTCAACACAGGAGCAAACAGATGTATACGGACAATTCCAGAGTCGTGGTCATATAACAGGCAGATGGTCAAAAGGCAGCATCAGCTGTGGGAGTGTAATCAATGGAGACTTGGAGCAGGTGTGTGTGTGTGTGTGTATGTGCATTGCATGACTGGATCTTGTAGTCCATATACCAGCAGATTTGTAGTTCTCCAGCGATCTGCATGGGCTAGATTGCTGGTGACTGTGACAGTTTTAAATGGGTAACCATAGACATTCATCGTAAATTCCAATTCGTTCAATTCCAATTTGAATTCCATACAAATAGTATGAAAGGCAATGGTTTTCTACAGTATATATTGTTTTATATTCAACAAAACAACAACAAAACAAAAAAACTCAAACTAGTTTGGAACAAGTCAAAGGTAAATATATGAGAAATGAGAAAAGGGTGAGATTTTCATTTTTAGGTGAACTATCCCTTTAAATGAACTCCTGTCCTCCTTTTTTTTAAGGTTGTAATAAAGTCAAAGACAAAATTCACCTGACAAAATCACTGATTTATAAATATATTTATTTACCTCTTACTGACAATCTTCCATATTTCTCTCAATGTTTCAGCCCAATCTGGAGTCTCTGGATGTTAGTTTTAACCATATTTCCTCTCTGGAGGGTCTGCGTGGACTTGGTCGACTGATAGAACTAGACCTTTGCTGGAATCAGTTGACCCGAGTCAGGGATGACATGAATATTTTGCGTAAACACACACCAGCCTTGCTCCGACTGGACACACGGCACAATCCTTGGCACAGGGTACACGATTATCCCTTTACACCAAATCATTGTATTAGAATGCTTTCAAAAGAATCATGTGAGACTGAAGATTGGATTACATCTTCCATCACATCAATATACAGTTGAAATCTGAATTATTAGCCCTCCTGAATTATTAGCCCCCCTGTATAATTAAATATTTCTGTTTAATGGAGAGAAGATTTTTTCAACACATTTCTAAATATAATAGTTTTAATAACTCATTTCTAATAACTGATTTATTTTATCTTTGCCATGATGACAGTCCATAATATTTTACTAGATATGTTTCAAGATACTAGTATTCAGCTTAAAGTGACATTTAAAGGCTTAACTAGGTTAATTAGGCAAGTTAGGGTAATTAGGCAAGTCATTGTTTGTTCTGTAGACTATCGAAAAAATGCTTAAGGGAGCTAATAATATTGACCTTAGAATGGTTTAAAAAACGGCTTTTAAAACGGCCGAAATAAAACAAATAAGACTTTCTCCAGAAGAAAAAATATTATAGGAAATACTGTGAAAAATTCCTTGCTATGGTAAACAAAAATTAACAAAAAATAAACCACAATATTTCTGTTCGTACTGTATTTTTTATCATTTTGTTTAAAGACATAAACGTAAGTGTTTTTCTGTGTGTTTCAGAATGAGAGTGTGCGTATGGTGGTTCTCAGTCGGCTGAAGACTCTCACTCATTTAGATGATGTTTTAGTGATGGAGGAGGAAGCAGCTGCTGCGGTTCAAGTAGCCGCTCGGTCTCGAATTAATCAGGTACGACTCTTCTGGCCATTGTAGCCAGGAATGGGACGTTAAAATGTATTTTAAAATAAAATACCAAATACATCAATTTTAAGTGTATCAAAATAAACTACAAAATACAGCAGCCACAAATGTATCAAAATAAAATAACTGTATTTTTGTATTTTAAAAATAAAATAAAAAAGGCAGCATGAAATTTCTTTGCAAACCTTCTATCAATAGACCTACTGGATCAATCCCTTCACCATTAAACTGACTTAGTAAAGTAAGCAGTGTTTGATAACACATGTTTCTATGCCACTTCTTCACCTGTTGGGGGTTGTAGCATAACTTGTGTTTCTCTTTGAGATTAGTATAAATTTTTGGCAAATTTCAGGCAGAAAGTCCTGTCTTGAAGATGATATTCTGCGGTTTGAATCATTTAATGCAGATAATGAGTCAAAACATAGTACTATATGTTGATTAAGTTTCCACTCACTGCATGACCAGTAAGATTCCCATCATTAAAAGGGTGACAGGCCTATATGAAGAGTTAATTTTAATTTTTTGTTCACAGAATTGGCAATTAAACTCTTCTATACTGAATATAAAAACATAATTTCTGAAAACTTCTAAAAACTACACAACATAAACATATGATATCTAAAAATTACAAAAAAATCTGTTTTTGCAAGTACACTCATATATATCTCGCTGCTGCTGTGTAACAGGCGTCTGGAGTTTTTGGCCAGTCTGTATAGACTGGAGTATTATTAAATATTTGTGTTTCATATATTAGAACATTTTGACATCTTTAGGCATACATGTTTCATCTTCATACAGTGCACCAGCAGATCAACTACTGATATTTGAAACCAACGAATTGTAGGTATCATCAGTGTCGGACTAATTTAAATGTTTGTCTGATTTTTTTCAGCAATCAGCAATCCATGCATTATTCGTACAGTATACTCTTTCTCCCAGTATTTGTTAATTTCTTCTTTAACTGGAAGAGTCTCAGTTTAGTTCTTGCAAAGTATTTACAGTATTTTGAAACTACAAAAATACAAGACACTAAAGTATTTTGATACTAAATATTAAGCCATTTTCATCAACCCTATCAAATACAAATTACTATTTTGTATTTGAAATACGTACTTGAAATACATGTATCATAAATACTGCCCATCTCTGATTATAGCTAATGTTCACGTGCGTATCCTATCCACATTTGTCCTGATACCCGCGTGTGTTTGTGTGTGTGCAGGCATCTCTGATGAGCCACTCTCGCACTGACAGCGAACGTCCCCGCAGTCTGAGTCTGCTCTCCTCCGCTCACCTGCTCACACAGATCAGCTCGTCCCCATGGAAACACTCGCAGGAGCTTGAGTCAGGCTGGACCAGCAAAGTATGACACATAAAATCACAATCTCCCACACATATGCACATTTGAAAAGGTTAAGTCAACCAGAAATAAGAGCTCTGCCATCACTTACTCACCCTCATGTCTGTCCAAACCAGGGTGGGTCAAGGAATGCCTGTAGGCTGCTCATGAATTGGGCCGGCAGAACCATTTTTACATAATGACAGTTCAACTTAGGGGATGTGGAAAGCATGAGTGTTCATTATCATTATTTCATTTACAGCGGGGAAAACAAGTACTTAACATGTTTGTTCCCAGGAATAATATTTCTAAAGGAGCTGTTGACATGGAGTTGAACCAGATTTTGGTAAAACCCCAAACAATACACACATAAAAGTTAAACAAAACAAAAAAATCTGAAAAATTAGTTGTACTAATAACAATGAAATGACACAAGGAGAAAGTACTGAACTACTGAAACGTATTTAGTACTTTATATAAAAAGCTTTTTTTGGTGATGGCAGCTTAAAGACGCCTCTCATATAGAGAATGAAGCCACATGAATTGCTCAGGAGTGAGTTTTCAACAGATATCAACAGAATGTAAAACACTTAATGGTTCTTTTGGGTCTTGTCTGTAAAATCTGATCTTTATTCTGTATTTTCTATTGGATTCAATTCAGGTGATTGGCTGGGCCATTCTACAGCTTGATTTATTTTCTCTGAAAGCATTTGAGAGTATCCTTGGCTGTGTTTTGGATCATTGTCTTGCTGAAATGCCAACTCTTGTTTCATCTTCATCATCCTGCTAATGTAGATGTTGGACTGAAGCAGCGAATGTTCATTTACGAGGAAGGGCAGAGGGTTGCTGAATAATTTCTGAGAGATTTCAGCTGCTCTCTGGGCTTTCACTGCCTTTCTACACCTCCCTTTCTTCATGTGTTCAATACCTTTTAAATACTCATTTTATTTTATTATGCATAACTTAATTTGTAAACTAATTACATTTGTTTTCTTTGCATACATGAATTTCTTTGGTTGTTACCAACGTCCGGGAAAAATTTCAAGTCAGCAGCGCCTTTAGAAATTAGAAAAATGGTGACGTGTTCAATTCTTGTTTCTCCTGATGTATGCAAGTTCATTAATAAAGGGTGAAACATAGAAAGCAGCACACTGAAAGGGGTTTTGGGATGAAGAGTTTGTTCATACTGTCCAAATACCACAGCTCTTTGTTGCAGTTATAAATATTATAAACACAATTATATGGCATAAACAGCTATGGAAAAAACTAAAAGAAACCACTCGACAATTCTCAATTTTCCCCAGATTTAAGATTTATAGTTATGTGTTTGAGTAAAATGTAAATGTAGTTTTATTCTCTAAACTGGTAATGAAATTTCTTCAAACTTAAAATAAACATATTGTAATTTACAGTTTTTTTGTTGCATAAAATAACTAAAATTCAGACATGCTTTATTTGTTTTAGACAACACATTACCAATAATTTCAGAAATGTGTGGGAGGGACGGCATGGTGACTTAGTGGTTAGCACTGTTGCCTCACAGCAAGAAGGTCAAAGTAGATATCACTGCAGCATGGAGACCTCCAAGTGGGAGGGATTACTTTGCAGGTAGGATGGATGACCTCCAAGTGGGAGGGACTTATGCCACTAGTAGGCTGGGCTTAGGTGGTGTAGGTGGAGTAGACATTTATAAAACACATCAGGTTACTGTGAGATTGGGTTTAGGTTTAAATTGGTTTAGGCGTTCATAAGGCACAATATTGGACTTTATGTCATGTACAGGACATTAAATAAATAAAAACTCCAGGTTTGTACAGCCCACTTGAAGCTCTAGGCCCACCCACTTGGAGCTCAAGTCCCACCCATTTAGAGCTGGCTCCGACCTCCGTTTATTGGTTCAAGCCACGGCTGGGTCAGTTGGCGTTTCATGTGTAGTTTCCATGTTCACCCTGTGTTTGCGTGGGTTTCCTACAGGTACTCCGGTTTCCCCCACAGTCCAAAGGCATGCGCTATAGGTGAATTGAATAAGCTAAATTGGTAGTAATGTATGTTTGTCAATGCAAGAGTTTATGGGTGTTTCCCAATGCAGGGTTGCGGCTGGAAAGGCATCCGCTGTGTAAAACATATGCTGGATAAGTTGGCGGTTCATTCCGCTGTGGCGACCCCTGATAAATAAAGGGATTAAGCTGAAAAGAAAATTAACTAATATTTCGGGGAATTTTATATTTAGCCAAATGAAAGTGTTTGTTATTTTGTCTAACTGGAATTTTCTGAAACAAAATGTGACAATATTTTAATAAAAGCTAGAAGAAATATTTGTAGACATTTATAGAATTAAATAAATAGAGCCATTTTACTTAAACCCATACCTAATAAATCCTGTTAAACCAGATTTGTCAAGTGTTTTCTTCTTTGATGAACTGATTACAGATCTACTATATTTTTAATGCACATTATCAGGGGACTCCACCAAACCTGTTTGATTGTTTGACAAAGAAGATTTATTAGAGATGTACATGTTCTTTGTTAAACTGAGAAATCACAAATTTTTATTGTCCTTTCTGACATTTTTTGGAGCTCAACAACACCATTTCCTATTTATTTATATTATTATTTTTTAAATGCTTATATGTGAAAGTAATATGGATAAAAGGTTGAATAAATTAAGACCATTTTTTAAGTTGAACTGTCCCTTTAACTGATATACTTGTGGTGTCAGATCACAGCACTGAATCTTGATAGTCAGCGGTTGACCCGGATCAGTAATCTAGACCGACTGGTCAATCTACGCTGGGCTTCTTTTGACCATAACGAATTAACCAGAATTGAAGGTCTGGACCACTGCCACCTGCTTGAGGAACTTTCTCTTAACTACAACAGTGTCAGCAGACTGGAAGGTACTGCTTTCCCTTTTCCATTTACAGGTGTCTTTTATTGTTAAGTTTGTAATATGTTTGTTTTAAAATGCACTTGTTTGTTTGGTGTGTTGCAGGCTTGTGTGCGATGCCTCGTCTGACGCGTCTGAGCATTAACAACAATCACCTGCAATGTTTAGATGGTGACGTTTTAGACCAGCTACCAAACCTTCACTTCCTCTCTGTCGAAAACAATATTATCTCCTCTTTGCATGGACTTCAGAGGTCACGCTCCTTATTTGAGCTGTACGTCGGCAACAATGACATCAGCACGACAAGAGACATATACCATTTAAAGGTCAGGAGATTTGAAATGGTTCTGCACAACTTATAAAGCGTTCGTTCAAAATTCATGATGCTAAGAATCTAAAGTTCTGTAGGAAATAAAAGTGTAGTCATGATGTAATGTGTTTTTTCTCTCAGGCACTGTCTAGTTTAGTTATTCTAGATCTATATGGGAATCCCCTAGTAAAAAAACTGGAGAACTACAGGATCTACATGGTTTTCCATCTGCCATCTCTCAAAGCACTGGACGGAGCTGCTGTGGTGAATAGATCTGATGTTTTTGTATATTTAATGTTTGTTTTCATATGTATGTAGCGTCCTAAAGGAAAAGTTTGCCAAAAATGAGCATTCTGTCATCAGATATTCATCTTTCTGTTAAACACAAAATGAGACATTTTGCAGAATGTCTGAGCTGCTCTGTTTTTATTTTATAATGTGAAATTGAAAAAGGAGATGAGGCTCATGGCATTTTCATCTTTTGAGTGAACAGCTTCTTTCTTTTCCTTCTGGGATTTATATACTACAATAAAAATAATAATAAGTCTCAAATAAGTTTTGTAATATTATTACACATTAATTTGCTATTAAGTGTCACAAAATCCTTCAGAAATAAATTTATTAACATGTTATTTTTTGTGGCGACACAGTGCCTCAGTGGATAACACTGTCGCTACACAGCAAAAAGGTCGCTGGTTTGAGTACCGGCTGGATCAGTTGGCATTTCTGTGTGGCGTTTGCATGTTCTCCCAGTGTTGGAGTGGGTTTCCTCCGGGTGTTTTCCTACAGTCCAAAGACATGCGGTATAGGTGAATTGAATAAACTAAATTGGCTGTAGTGTACAGTATGTGTGTGACTACTGAGTTGCAGCTGGAAGGGCATCTGCTGTGTAAAACATATGCTGGACAACTTGGCAATTCCTTCCACTGTGGCGACCCCTGAAGAATAAAGTGACTAAGCCGAAGGAAAATGAAAAAAAAGATTTTTGTTTTTATTAAGGGGTAGTTTACTCAAAACTGAAAATTATGTCATCATTTACCCCTCATTTAAAGGGTCATCATTTACTCCCCCTTCACTTGTCACAAACTTGTTTGAGTTTCTTTATTTTTTTGATGAATGCAAAAGAAGATATTTTGAACAATGTTAAAAACCTGTAACCATTGACTTCCATAGTATTTGTTGTTTTTTTACTATAGATGTCAATGGTTACCGGTTTCCAACATTTTTCCAAATATCTTTAAAAAAATAACTCATAAAAGTTTGGGACTATTTGAGGGTGAGTAAATAGTGAATACATTTTCATTTTGGGGTTAACTATCTCTATGACTAACTACATTATTAAGACCACATTCCTTGGATGTCAAAGATGAATTTTCAGCAGTCTTTATTCTTCAGTGTAATGTGATCCTTAAGAAATAATTTTATTGTTATGTTTTTTGTTATTATTAAAATTATTATTAATATTATTATTATTCCACTACTATGAAATGATGAATGAAAATTTTGTAACATTTAATGATGGTTCCATGAGGTGCTGCTCACTTGCCAATGCTTTTAGCCTCAAGCTTCTTTTGTTTTGGTTGAAATGTCTTTACAGTCAATTTAATGTGCCTTATATCATGAAAAGTAGTCTACATTTCACAAGTGCAAACACATCTGTGCCTTTATATGTATGTGTAGGAAATGAGTGAATCAGAAACTGCTAAAGATGTATTTGGAGGACGACTCAATGCAGATATGGTGGCTGAGAAACTGGGCCATACCAACTACAGAGACCTGTCAGAACTCAACCTGCACTCCAGCTCCATCAGGTTTACTTCATCTCTCATCAAAATAGCACCATCAGTATTTTTACAAGCACAGCAAAACTGAGACATGAAAATTCAGTCTCTGCATCTTTTAATTTCTTGTTTTAGGATGGTGGATCTAACTCCTGCTGATTTGTTTGGTAATTTACGCAGTATTAATCTAGAACACAATAACCTCACCTCATTCAGCGGTCTCATCTTCCTTCCCAACATTAAGGTATGTACAGTATGTGACTAATTTACTGTCTACTGACACATTAAAGGGATAGTTCACTAATCATTTACTCATCATTTAAAGTTTACTCACCCTTAACTTATTACCAAAAATTTTTTGTGTTCAAGAAATTAGTAGACATTGTGCGTCACCATTTCACCACCAACAAGTCAAGCCTGTAGTGCCACACTCTGAATGAATATCGTCTCTTTTATTGGGGCTATTTTGTATTTCTGAAATACTCAGACCAGACTGTCTGACACCAACAACCATATCGTGTTCATAGTTTCTTAAATCACCTTTTATGTCACACTTTTAATACTTGCATTGAACTTGAGCAGATCATTTTGACCATCTCTACATGCCTAAATTCAATTCAATTCATCTTTATTTCTATAGCGCTTTTACAATTTAGATTGTGTCAAAGCAGCTTCACATAGAAGATTAAAGTGAATTGAAAGTGAAGTTTAAGTTCAGTTCAGTTCAGTTAAATGTGGTTTATTATTCACTGCTGGAAGTCCAAACACTGAAGAGCAAATCCATCGGTGCGCAGCTGTACAAGTCCAGACTTATGCAAGCCAGTGGCGACAGTGGCGAGGAAAAAACTTCACCGGTTGGCGAAAGTGAAGGATAAGAAACCTAGAGAGAAAACCAGGCTCAGTTGGGCACGACCATTTCTCCATTGGCCAAAGGTCTTGTGCAGAGCTGCAGTCAAGGCGCCGGAGGCTGGAGAATGCTGGACTTCAGCGAAGACTCATCTGTCCCTGGAGTCTCACAGGAATCAGGCGCTTGTTCTCCACTCCTCATGGCCACCACAGCAGCTGCTCAGGATACGGCCTGGTCCTTAGGATCATCTCTTCACAGGTCTTGGATCGCATCAGTGGCACTGCATAATCTCTAGGGGGCCTCGGGATGAGTATTCCCAGGTGGAAATAGAGAATAAAGAAAAGAATTAGTGCTGTTCATAGTGTATATAAGCAAGATGCGTGGAGCACATGTGTGCATCATACCATTATGTGATGCATTGAGTGTATGCTTTACTAAAGAGATAGGTCTTTAATCTAGTTTTGAACTGCGAGAGTGTGTCTGAGCCTCGGACGTTATCAGGAAGGCTGTTCCAGAGTTTAGGAGCCATAAATGAGAAGGCTCGACCTCCTTTATTTGACTTTGCTATTCTATGTACTACCAGAAGCCCTGAGTTTTGAGATCATAAAGAGCGGGTTTTATTGTAGCGAGACAGGAGGTTGCTCAGATAAACAGGAGCTAGATTATTTAAAGCTTTATAGGTAAGAAGCAATATTTTAAATTCAATATGAAACTTAACAGGCAGCCAGTGTAAGGAGGATAAAATTGGGGTGATGTGATCATATTTTCTAGACCTGGCAAGAACTCTGGCAGCTGCATTTTCTACTAGCTGAAGTTTATTAATAGAGGATGCTGGGCAGCCAGCAAACAGAGCATTACAGTAATCCAGCCTAGAAGTCATAAAAGCATGGACTAGCTTTTCTGCATCTGAGATGGATAGCATACTTCGTAACTTAGCAATATTTCTCAGATGAAAGAAAGCAGTTTTTATGACATTTTGATATTGTTAAATGCAATGAGCAGCTTCCATGTGATTGGCTGATACTTGTGTTAATGACCAGATGAAGAGGTGTACATAATAACGTGGCTGGCGAATGCATATTTATGTATGTTTTATGTCGTTTCTGCAGGTGTTGTCTTTAAACTATAACCACGTCGAGTCAATTCTCCCACGTCAAAAAGTTCAGAGTCATATGAGCAACAAGCAGATTCTCTATCATAAAGTTAGTTCCAGCGGATACGGGCAGCAGAACAGCAGACCCAGCAGGTACACACATACACACATGTACGCACGCACGCACACTCCTGAATAAATGAATTGTGAGGACTTTGCATAGGTGTAATGTATTTTATACTGTAAAAACCTACCCCAAATCGAACACTCAAATTAATTACAAAGACACAAGCCATGTCATCAAAAAACACCCACCTCAACATTGTAAAACCTAAGTCATACCTATGTCATATCACAAATCTTTGTTGTCATAAACCACTTAAGCCAGTACACACACATACACAAACTTCATTCCATCATCATAATCCATTTGGATAATGTACTGTAGTTTCTTGTCTAACCACTAGGGAGCATCACAATTACATATAACAGAGAAATATTCTGACATCAGTGAATGTCTGTATAAACTCACAGTTTCTTATGCTGCTATGTTTTAAAAGTGACGGACACATTTATTTACAGACTGCTTGTAAAGTATACAATATTAATGCACTGTGTACATGGCTTTTCTTTTTTATATTTACATATTTGCCTTGTCTGACTTGCTTCATTGTTATTGTTTGTAGGGAGGGATTAACTGATAATCTGGAGCCCCTGATGTCCAGTTTGGAGGTTTTACATTTAGGTCATAATGGCATATCTAATCTGATCAATCTACAGATTAGCCGACTGACAAATCTCAGGGCTCTGTTTCTACAAGGTATGCACAGCTTTTCCCAGTGTCTTTAAAACTATGAGCAATAAAATATTCATATCGTAGGGTCAAATAATTATTCAGTTGGCTATGATAATATATTATATTGGGGTTAAAGATTTTTCT